>NW_020175672.1:4242043-4470125 GCF_003031525.2 Neophocaena asiaeorientalis asiaeorientalis | reverse complement strand
TTCATCAGTGTCTTATAATTTTCTGCATACAGGTCTTTTGTCTCCTTAGGTAGGTTTATTCCTAGATATTTTATTCTTTTTGTTGCAGTGGTAAATGGGAGTGTTTCCTTAATTTCTCTTCCAGATTTTTCATCATTAGTATATAGGAATGCAAGAGATTTCTGTGCATTAATTTTGTATCCTGCTACTCTACCAAATTCATTGATTAGCTCTAGTAGTTTTCTGGTAGCATCTTTAGGATTCTCTATGTAACTATCCTGTCATCTGCAAACAGTGACAGTTTTACTTCTTTTCTGATTTGGATTCCTTTTATTTCTTTTTCTTCTCTGATTGCTGTGGCTAAAACTATGTTGAATGATAGTGGTGGGAGTGGGCATCCTTGTCTTCTTACTGATTTTAGAGGAAATGGTTTCAGTTTTTCACCATTGAGAATGATGTTGGCTGTGGGTTTGTCATATATGGCCTTTATTATGTTGAGGTAAGTTCCCTCTATGCCTACTTTCTGGAGGGCTTTTATCATAAATGGGTATTGAATTTTGTCGAAAGCTTTTTCTGCATCTATTGAGATGATCATATGGTTTTTCTTCTTCAATTTTTTAATATGATATATCACGTTTATTGATTTGCATATATTGAAGAATCCTTGCATTCCTGGGATAAACCCCACTTGATCATGGTGTATGATCCTTTTAATGTGCTGTTGGATTCTGTTTGCTAGTATTTTGTTGAGGATTTTTGCATCTATGTTCATCAGTGACATTGGCCTGTAGTTTTCTTTCTTTGTAACATCTTTGTTTAGTTTTGGTATCAGGGTGATGGTGGCCTTGTAGGATGAGTTTGGGAGTGTTCCTCCCTCTGCTATATTTTGGAAGAGTTTGAGCAGGATAGGTGTTATCTCTTCTCTAAATGTTTGATAGAATTCCCCTGTGAAGCCATCTGGTCCAGAGCTTTTGTTTGTTGGAAGATTTTTAATCACAGTCTCAATTTCAGTGCTTGTGATAGGTCTGTTTATATTTTCTATTTCTTCCTGGTTCAGTCTCGGAAGGTTGTGCTTTTCTAAGAATTTATCTATTTCTTCCAGGTTGTGCATTTTATTGGCATGTAGTTGCTTGTAGTAATCGCTCATGATCCTTTGTACCTCTGCAGTGTCAGTTGTTACTTCTCCTTTTTCATTTCTAATTCCGAGGAATTGTGTCTTCTCCCTTTTTTTCTTGATGAGTCTGGCTAATGGTTTATCAATTTTGTTTATCTTCTCAAAGAACCAGCTTTTAGTTTTATTGATCTTTGCTATCATTTCCTTCATTTGTTTTTCATTTCTTTGTGATCTGATCTTTATGATTTCTTTTCTTCTGCTAAGTTTTGGGTTTTGTTGTTCTTCTTTCTCTAATTGTTTTAGGTGTAAGGTTGGATTGTTTATTTGAGATGTTTCTTGTTTCTTGAGGTAGGATTGTATTGCTATAAACTTCCCTGTTAGAACTGCTTTTGCTGCATCCCATAGGTTTTGGGTCATCCTGTTTTCATCATCATTTGTTGCTAGGTATCTTTTGATTTCCTCTTTGATTTCTTCAGTGTTCTCTTGGTTATTTATTAGCATATTGTTTAGCCTCCATGTGTTTGTATTTTTTACAGATTTTTTCCTGTAATTAATATCTAATCTCATAGCATTGTGGTTGGAAAAGATACTTGTTACGAATTCAAATTTCTTAAATTTACCAAGGCTTGATTTGTGACCCAGGATGTGATCTGTCCTGGCGAATGTTCCATGAGCACTTGAGTAAAAAGTGTAATCTGCTTTTTTTGGATGGAATGTCCTATTAATATCAATTAAATCTATCTGGTCTATTGTGTCATTTAACGCTTGTGTTTCCTCATGTATTTTCATTTTGGATGATTTGTCCATGGGTGAAAGTGGGGTGTTAAAGTCCCCTAGTATGATTGTGTTACTGTCGATTTCCCCTTTTATGGCTGTTAGCTTTTGCCTTATGTATTGAGGTGCTCCTATGTTGGGTGCATAAATATTTAAAATTGTTATACCTTCTTCTTGGATTGATCCCTTGATCATTATGTAGTGTCCTTCTTTGTCTCTTATAATAGTCTTTATTTTAAAGTCTATTTTGTCTGATATGCGAATTGCTACTCCAGCTTTCTTTTGATTTCCTTTTGCATGTTATAACTTTTTCCATCCCCTTACTTTCAGTCTGTATGTGTCTCTAGGTCTGAAGTGGGTCTCTTGTAGACAGCATATATATGGGTCTTGTTTTTGTATCCATTCAACCAGTCTATGTCTATTGGTTGGAGCATTTAATCCCTTTACATTTAAGGTAGTTATTGATATGTATGTTCCTATTACCATTTTCTTAATTGTTTTTGGTTTGTTATTGTAAGTCTTTTCCTTCCCTTGTGTTTCCTGCTTAGAGAAGTTCCTTTAGCATTTGTTGTAGAGCTGGTTTGGTGCTGCTGAATTCTCTTTGCTTTTGCTTGTGTGTAAAGGTTTTAATTTCTCCGTTGAATCTGAATGAGATCCTTGCTGGGTAGAGTAATCGTTTTTTTTTTCTTTTTTTTTTTTTTTTTTTTTTTTTTTTTTTTTGCAGTACACGGTCCTGTCACTGTTGTGGCCTCTCCTGTTGCGGAGCACAGGCTCTGGACGCACCCTAGGGAACACCAGTATTTAAGAAACAAGCAGAAGACAGGAAATAAATAGAGTCTTTGAAGAAAATATCAAAAAACAGAGGTGAATTTTATCATTGAAAATTCCCAAGGGATGCTGAACAGGATCTCTAGGTGTAATGTCTTCTATCTCTAGGAGTATACTCTTCTATCTCTAGCTGTATAGTCTTCTATCTCTAGAAGTATAATCTTCTATCTCTAGGTGTAAAGTCTTCTATCTCAGTGGCCATGGCTCACGGGCCTAGCCACTCCATGGCATATGGGATCTTCCTGGACCGGGACATGAACCCGTGTCCCCTGCATTGCCAGACGGACTCTCAACCACTGCGCCACCAGGGAAGCCCTAGGTAGGGTGATCTCGGTTGTAAGTTTTACCCTTTCATCACTTTAAATATGTCCTGCCACTCCCTTCTGGCTTGCAGAGGTTCTGCTGAAAGATTAGTTGTTAACCTTATGGGGATTCCCTTGTATGGTAATTGTTGCTCTTCCCTTGCTGCTTTTAATACTTTTTCTTTGTAATTAAATTTTGATAGTTTGATTAATATGTGTCTTCGTGTGTTTCTCCTTGGATTTATTCTGTATGGGACTCTGTGCTTCCTGGACTTGATTGACTATTTCCTTACCCATATTAGGGAAGTTTTCAACTATAATCTATTCAAATATTTTCTCAGTCTCTTCTTTTTTCTTTTCTTCTTCTGGGACCCCTATAGTTCGAATGTTGGTGCGTTTAATATTGTCCCAGATGTCTCTGAGACTGTCCTCAATTCTTTTCATTCTTTTTTCTTTATTCTGCTCTGCGGTAGTTATTTCCACTATTTTTGCTTAACATCTTTATTGGAGTATAATTGCTTTACAATGGTGTGTTAGTTTCTGCTTTATAACAAAGTGAATCAGCTATATGTATACGTATAACCCCATATCTCCTCCCTCTTGTGTTTCCTTCCCAACATCTCTATCCCACCCCTCTAGGTGGTCACAAAAGCCCGAGCCGATCTCCCTGTGCTATGCAGCTGTTTCCCACTAGGTATCTATTTTACATTTGGTAGTATTTATAATTCCATATATTTCCACTATTTTATCTTACAGGTCACTTATCTGTTCTTCGTCCTCAGTTATTGTTCTATTGATTCCTTGTAGAGAATTTTAAATTTCATTTATTGTGTTGTTCATCATTGTTTGTTTGCTCTTTAATTCTTTTAGGTCCTTGTTAAACATTTTTGTATTTTCTCCATTCTATTTCCAAGATTTTGGAGCATGTGTACTATCGTTACTCTGAATTCCTTTTTAGGTAGACTGCCTATTTCCTCTTCATTTGTTTGGTCTGGTGGGTTTTTATTTTGCCCCTTCATCTGCTGTGTATTTCTCTGTCTTCTCATTTTGCTTAACTTACTATGTTTGGGGTCTCCTTTTCACAGGCTGCAGGTTCATAGTTCCTGTTGTTTTTGGTGTCTGCCCCCAGTGGGTAAGGTTGGTTCAGTGAGTTGGATAGGCTTCCTGGTAGAGGGGACTGGTGATTGTGTTCTGGTGGATGAGGCTGGGTCTTGTCTTTCTGGTGAGCAGGACCACGGCCAATGGTGTGATTTTCGGGTGTCTGTGAACTTATTATGATTTTAGGCGGCCTTTCTGCCGATGGGTGGGGTTGTGTTCCTGTCTTTCTAGTTGTTTGGCATAGGGTGTCCAGCACTGGAGCTTGCTGGTCATTGAGTGGAACTGGGTCTTAGTGTTGAGTTGGAGATCTCTGGGAGAGCTTTCGTCATTTGATATTCTGTGGGGCTGGGAGGTCTCTGGTGGACCAATGCCCTGTACTTGGCTCTCCCACGTCAGAGGCTCAGGCCTGACACCTGGCCAGAGCAGCAAGACCCTCTTGGGAAGTCTGAGGTCTTCTGCCAGCATTCAGTAGGTGTTCTGTAGTAGTTGTTCCACATGTAGATGTAGTTTTGATGTATTTGTGGGGAGGAAGGTGATCTCCACGTCTTACTTCTCTGCCATCTTGAAGGCACCCTTCTGATACATGTTTTAAAAGCATTTCTATGTTTGCACTTTTGGATAATTTAAAAATATAACCGGTGCACCTATTTGTTATGTCCACCATAAAAATATGCATTAGAAGGCTGCATTTTATTTTTTTTTAATTTATTTTTATTTATTTATTTTTTTTGCGGTACACGGGCCTCTCACTGTTGTGGCCTCTCCCCCTGTGGAGCACAGGCTCCAGACGCACAGGCTCAGCGGCCATGGCTCACGGGCCCAGCCGCTCCGCGTCACGCGGGATCCTCCCGGACCGGGGTACGAACCCGTGCCCCCTGCATCGGCAGGCGGACTCTCAACCACTGCACCACCAGGGAAGCCCGGAAGGCTGCATTTTAAAAGCACAAGGAGAATTTTTTTTTCAGTCATCAAAATTGTTCAAAGTCTTTTCAAGGACTCCTTCTTTGTTAAACTCTACGTGCAGATTCCTTTTGAGTGGTTCAGATTTAAATTTCTCTCATCTTTTAAAAGGCAATATTCTACATCCCTTAAAGGACATATTTTATTGTACATTTCCATCCAAATTTAATGACAATTTCTCCTTTAAATAATTTTTGGGTTTCTCAAGTCTGTATTTTATTTGTGGAACATCCAGTTTGTGCGATAATCTCCTGACTGTTCACTAGTATATTCTTTATTGCTTTATGGGAAAGTTCTCAGTAATCATAGGGCTGTGAGACGGTCCTTGACTCTCTAGTCTGGACAAAGTTAAATATCATGAACTATATATGCATCTGCAGTTACCGAT
Organism: Neophocaena asiaeorientalis asiaeorientalis; assembly: GCF_003031525.2. Lineage (NCBI taxonomy): Eukaryota > Metazoa > Chordata > Mammalia > Artiodactyla > Phocoenidae > Neophocaena > Neophocaena asiaeorientalis. The sequence continues at coordinate 4,464,682 of NW_020175672.1, read as the reverse complement.
GCCTGCACAACCCCTGTCTCTTACTATTATATCAAGAATCTAGGCAGGTATGGATGGTCTTCTGCAAAGTAGAGATCAATTCACAAGGGTATAAAGCAAGACTGTATTCTGCCCCCCGCCCCACTTGTATTATATTTTTAAAGTTACTTATAAATTTCGATGGTAATGAGGCATGGCCTCCCATCATAAAGAAGTTTTTTTTTATGCAGACAGTATGGTTTAACTGTCATGCACCAGGAAAGGCTTTTGTTCAGGACTGGTCCTATGAACTCACTGTGTCTAAAGGAATGACATAAGTTCCCCTATCATATTTTTTGGAATCTAAGATGCCATTAATTGTAAATTTCACCAAAGATTTAATAACGTGTTTTAAAAATATTGTATTTGATGTTTTCAGTAAACAAAAGAGCTTCTCATTTCAGAGCTGTCAACATGTGAGAAACCATGCACGTGTATTTTATAACTGGGCAATAAGCTAATGGGGCATGAGGAGTTCTTAAAGGACTCTGGAAATGCTGCTTGGTGGGCTCATGCCAAGACTCCATCTCTGCTCTGGCAAGTACCTACATGGATAATTCTCTACTGAAATGAACACCAGTGATGAAATCTCTTGAAGGGGTGGTCTGGATACAACATTGTATTAAATGTTGAAGTTCTTTATAGGGTTGAGAACATTCCATGTCTCCCAGGGAACCTGAGAGGAGGCATACCAATGCTATAGATCAATTCAAATGATAAAAATCTTGCATTCAAGTTTGGATAAGAATCATATTGACTAAGAATCATATTGGATAAGAATCAATTGCAAACAGTGGGCTAAATTAGAGTGAAATTTGGAAGAATATATTTACTTTTTATGAGTCTCAAGTGGGGAATATCAGTAGAGAAGAATTTGGTGGAAATACGTAAGTGGGAAATAAAATATTTAGAAAAATGTGTAAAAGGTTGGAAAATGTTGAGTAGGAGTTGTAAGAAAAAAATCTACTTTACTGGAGGAGATATATATATATATAAGATTTAGTACATAAAAATAAAATATATAAATATAAAATACATAAGCACAAACTATTCAGTAAGACAAGGTTCCAAACAGAAGTGTTCTTATTCTGGAGATCATAAGAATAAGAAAAATTGAAGTTGACCAAATAACTCAAAAGCTGCCTGATACTGTTTTGTACAGCTATGAAGATCCCCCCTTTCCTGTTAGTGAGATTATAATAAAAGAAATGACCTGGAAATGAAATAAACCTCTTTTAGGGGCAAAATTACATACAGCCAAGTTAGCTCTACCTTCGGGGAAGGTTTAATAATTGACCTGGGACAGAGGGTGAGATCCCCAGGTCACCACGTTGTGGAGAACATTAGGACTTATGCTCCCAGAGGCTTCAGTGCATTCCTTAGGTTATAAGGATTTGTGTCAGGTGGCTGCCTCAGTGGATTTTCTCGCCATGAGTAGCCATTAAGTCTTGCTGCATCCATTCAAAAAGATTAGTGCAGGCATAAGAGAGAGTTGCCAGACCTGCTTCAATTCCAATCCACTGCTCCCTTCCCCACCCTCATACTCTGCAAAATTACTTTCACTAATTTATGGTTTGACGTTCTGTCCTTGGTTTATACTAAGGGATATTATACAAAAGAAAAAAAATTCTTATAAAAGCCCATTAATGCATATACTGTGTTTCATATACTGAAAATGTTGTCTTCTATATCCCTTAAAACAGTCCTGTTTTAAAACCTGTGAAAAATTCTTCTTTGAATTCTTCTTTTTACATGACTAAAAAAAAAGCCATTTATCTGATTTTTAAAGCCCATTTCTTAGAACATATCCAGACACTTGGAAATAAAATTTTAGCTCAATTTTAATAGCAGCGTAGAACATGTTTGCAAGTCTAACTTTCCTTTGGGTCTTGCTATTCTATCTCAATTTACATTTTCCCAGGCCCTAATTTTTCATTTACAGTTGACGCCTGGATAGTGAAGCCCCTCTCTCCCCATCCTTGAAGTCAAAAATCTGTGTATAACTTTACTCTGTGTCTGTGGATTCAACCAACCTCGGATCTTGTAGTACTGTAGAACATATTCATTGAAAAAAAATCCGAGCATAAGTGGACCCCACAGTTGAAAACTGTGTTAAGGATCAACTGTATTTATATTTTAGTGTAAGTAATCTTGTGAGCTGTTTCAAATAATCTGTGTAACAAAGCTTGTTATAAATAAACATGAACAATATAACACTTATAAGAAATTAAATATATTTTGCTCTTGCCTTTTAATCTCATTTTTGTTTGGTTTAGTGTGGTTTGATGTGGTGAACAGTCAGCGTGTTATAAAACATGTGCATCGAAGAAGTCGGAAGTCGGATTTGTTAGAAAGGCAGAAAGACTGGTGAGAAATAATGTCTGGTTCATGGGCTGACTAAAATTTTGGTAATATAGGGCAATTTCAAAGTTATTTGTGGGATTATGTAGTCAATTCCTTTTGTATCTTGTTCCTCTTGGTCTCTAAAATTGTTTTTGCTGGCTATGCAGTGTGTTATTCCTTGTTCATATAATCACCTCTGTGAGTTAATCTCTCTCTTATGGGAAACAAAACTTCTAGCTAAGATCTCCAGGGAAAACCTTGATGGATCATGAGAGAAGGATGAGTCACGAGGAAGGGGACCTACGTTTTTCTTACCAGCTTAGAGGAAGGTTATTACAATAATTATGAAGGTCCTGTGTAGGAAAAACAAAAGCCATAAATACATATTATATGAACAATTCTTAGTTAAATATATTATGGGGTCTTTTGGGATTAAATAGACCTTTTGAAGCCCCGTGCTGTTGTTTAAAGAGCAGCTAAGTGGCTTTACCCATTGTCTCACAGTGCTCTGGTGGCAGCGTTGAGACTGCGTTCAGCTCTCTGGAGGCTCAGCCCATGTTCCTGCCCTACCAACCCTAAACCAAATACGGAAGAGACTGTACTTCTAACTTTGGGAGTGACCGTCATTCTGTTTATGTGGCATTGTACAAATGTTCTTAGGGATTTGGAAAGTAAGATTGAATTTTAATTTTGTGTGTGTTTGGATAATTTTATCTGACTCATCCCTATGATACACTTTTTAGAAGAATGTATATTCTATATAGAACTCTGACTGGTGAAATAATCAGTTGTTTTAAATCAGTAAACATCACTCTTAGTCATTAGCACAGAGTTAAGACTATATAGGCTTTGGAACCTGGCAGCCTAAATTTGAATCCTGATTCGTCCACATAGTAGCTGAGTGACCTTGGTCAAGTTCCTTATCCCTTCTGTACATCAGTTTCCTCATCTGTATAATGGAGATCAGATTACGAACTATCTCATTTTTGTGAGAGTTAAATGACTGAATGCATAAGTATTTCTAATAGTGCCTGGTACAATAAGAAATCAATAAATGTTAACTTTTATCTCTCTGTTTCTCTATTTTTGATGTTTAGATTACTATATGCACAGATTTCCCATGGTTTGCTATACTTGAATAGCAAGACAGGGTATAGAAGTGAATATGAGTGAGCTAAAAACCGTGCAAGGAAATACAAAGTCATCTAATTTGAGGAACTATTCAATTCATAAAGGTTTATTGTAACATTCCACCAAGTGGTCGTTTCAACTGTGCTTAAATTTTAAAGGATGAGGAATTCACCTTTTCTTGAGACAGTCTATTCCATTTGGACAGTTTTATATTAAAATGTTATCTACGTATTGAGCTGAAATGTATCTTTCTGTTTTTGTTTTTTTTGGCCGTACCGGCATGCCATGCAGGATCTTAGTTCCCCCACCAGGGATGGAACCCATGCCTCCCTGCAGTGGAAGCTCAGAGTCCTAACCACTGGACCACCAGGGAAGTCCCTATCTTTCTCTTGCTTCCATTGCTTCTAGTCCTTTCTTTTGGAATGGCACAGGGCAAATTTTACTGTCCTTTCAAGTAACAGTCTCTAAATATTTGAAGAGAGCTTTCACATGGTATCAACTCCATCCATTTTCTCCTTTAAAGAGAAATGAATAGTTGAGACACACTATTCAACTGTTTCCCTCTGTGTCTCTCTGCCTCTCTGTCTCTCTCTGTCTCACTGTCTGTCTCTCACACACACACACATACACACACACCCACGCACCCTCTGCTTTTTCCCCCAAGTTATCTCATCTATAATAATCTTAATCAACAATTGATATGTATAATTTTTGCCATGATTCTATGCCAGAATCTAAAGTCCCTTGCATATTTTCTAGATGGTGATTGATGGACAGATAAATTAATCCTGCAGGAACTTTTTGCAGAAACCCTCATCAGGATGCATAGCCATTTTTGAAAATGGTGATGTGTAATCTAAAATATCTGATGCTTCTAAGACATTAGAACATAGGGTCAACTTTTAGCCTCAATGGTAAAGAAACCATAATCTTAATATACAACTCTTCTATTCCTTTGGTTATGAATTTGAAAACTGCATTCCTCTTGAAGTTCTTTAAAATCTGAATTTTTGCTAATTTGATTTTTCTTACCATTGTTAGATACAGATCAAAAAAGGTTTCAGTTGTCTAAATATGTGCCTCCCCTCAGGCTGCAGTCAATGGATCATAATATCAGAGGTTTGGGTCATACTTTCATTGTAAGGATGGATGTTAATACTTAACTCACATGTGTTTTAATGTATAGGTTATCTTAAATAACATGCATGCAGTTCTTAGTGCCATGCCTGACACAAAGTAGTTGCTTAGTAAATAAAAAGTAATGGGACTGATGCATTTCTGGTTCAAAAGGAAACCCCATTGTATACCACTTTCTCTAATGTTCTGGACATAACAAAATAGTCCAGACCTGTTCTTGAGTATGGCATATTGTTCAAGAAGCCAGAAATATAAAAGTGCCCTGTTATTCCCCATTTTTCATTCTATGGAATTCCACTTTCCAGAAATAACCATTGTTAACAGCTTGGTTTGTATTGTGTCCTTCAAGACATTTTGTTTTCATAAACATATGTATGTATATGTATAATCTGTACAATATGAATATTTATGCAAGTAAGTGTCCACATATGTGAGTGTTGTTCTTTTTTACAAGTGGGATCATATTACATACTATACTGCAGTTCACTTTATTCACTTAAAACACTATGGACATATTTCCACAGACTAAAAATGGATACACCTCATCTTTTTAATAGCTACACAGCGCTCCATTATATGGATGTACTGTGCTTTAGTTAATAATCCCTTAATGACAGATATTTAGAATGTATCCATGTACTTGCAAATGTAAGCAATGCAACAATAAACGTCCTTGGACAGATATTTTTGAACACTTAAGTAAGCCTTGAGGACATATTCTTAAAAGTGAAATAGCTGGGTCAAAGGACAAAAGTATTCAAATCGAAATAGCTCTTGCCAAATGGACCTTCGAAAATCTGTACCAAAGTGCACTTTCACACACAGTGCATTCATTTATTCTTTCGCTCAGTAGCAGAGTTTCCTTTATCCCCACACTCTTACCAGTACTGTGCATTATCCATTTTTTTCTTAATTTTTGCTAATTTGGTTAGTGAAAAGTGATAGCCTACTGATGGTTTAATTTGCATTCTAAAACCATGAGTCAAATTGAGCATCTTAAAATGTGTTTATTGGCTATCTGTATTTCTTCTGTGAACCTGCCAGATGAATTCATTGTCCATTGTTCTATTGGATTGGCAGTCTTTTTCTTATTGATTTAAAAAATCAATAAGGTATTTAGGTCTCTACTGCAAAATTTGTTTCCTAGTTTGTTGTTTAGAGAGAGGCCAGCCATTTAATGATTATATGATTATTTGAAGCAGCGTGCTACTGTGGAAAGATGCTAGTGTCTAGGGTGAGAACGCACAAGTTCTAGCTTTTGTTCTGTCTCTTGCATGCTCCATGATTTTGGTTTTCTCATCTGAAAAATGTGGAAACTAACACCTAACTGTGAGAGTGCTTCAAAGACTTAGTGAGATAATGTACATGAAAGCATTTAATGGACTCTAAAATGCTTTGCAGGAATGTCTTCTGAGTTGGAAGACAGTGATTTCTGAGGCATCTGCATTGCTTGGCCGTGCAGTTGTATTCATTCTTATAATTGTTGAGGCTATACCATTTGCCTAGTTCTGAGTTGGGTGTTGTGAACAATACAAAAAAATGTAAGATGTGATCAAGAAGTTATTCTCCGATAGAAAACCACTTGTGGAAGAGTAGAGAGAGGACTGAATCAGGGGTCAGAAGATTCCAGAAGCTAGAGAGATTCTTCCATTACATCCATTTCCACAGTCACTGTTATCTGGGAGCCTTCTTTGCTGATTTTCTTCTCTCATACTCTCCTTTTACTTTTCCTTCTTATTTGGATTACTCTGAAAGTTTTTTATTTTTTTACATATTTATGTATTAATAGTATAACAAACACTCATGCAACCACCACTTAACTCAAGGAATAGACCATTGAAAGTAACCTGCCTGTACACAGTGTGTTCTCTTATCCCAAGTCCCTGTCTCCTCATCAGATATTATTATTGAGCTGAACTTCACATTTATCTTTCCCTTAATATTTTTTATCGAAATACAGTTGACTTACAACATTATATTAGTTTCAGGTATACAACATAGTGATTCAATGTATTTATAGATTATACTCCACTTAAAGTTATTATAAAATAATGGTCATATTCCCTGTGCTGTACAATATATCCTTGTAGCTCATTTATTTTATATATAGTAGTCTGTACCTCTTAATCCCCTGCCTTATCTTCCATTTCCCCCTTCCCTTTACCTACTGGTAACCACTAGTTTGTTCTCTATATCTGTGAGTCTGCTTCTGTTTTGTTATATTCATTCGTTTCATTTTTTAGACTACATACAGTATTTGTCTTTCACTGTCTGACTTATTTCACAAAACATAATACCCTCCAGGCCATCCATGTTGTTGCAAATGGCAAAATTTAGCTGAGTAATATTACATTGTGTATATATATGTGTGTGTATATATATATATATATATATATATATATATATATACACACACACACACACACACACATATATATATATACCACTTCCTCTTTATCCATTCATGTGTTGATGGACACTTAGGTTGCTTCCATGTCTTGCCTATTGTAAATAATGCTGCGATGAACATTGGGGTGCATGTATCTTTTCTACTTAGTGTTTTTTTTTTCTTTGAATATGTACCCAGGAGTGGAATTGCTGGATCACATGGTAGTTCTATTCTCAATTTTTTTGAGGAAGCTCCATACTGTTCTCCATAGTGGCTGTACCAATTTACATTCCCACCAACAGTGAACGAGGGTTCCCTTTTCTCCACATCCTCGCCAACCGTTGTTATTTGTGGTCTTTTTGATGATAGCCTTTCACAAGTGTGGGGTGATATCTCATTGCGGTTTTGATTTGCATGTCTCTGATGATTAACGACGTTAAGTATCTTTTCATGTGCCTGTTGGCCATCTGTATGTCTTCCTTGGAAAAAATGTCTATTCAGGTCTTCTACCCATTTTTAAATCAGATTGTTTTACTGATATTGAGTTGTATGAGCTGTTTATATATTTTTGGATATTAACCCCTTATCAGTCATGCCATTTGCAAATATTTTCTCTCATTCAGTAGGTTGTTTCTACGTTTTGTCAATGGTTTCCTTTGCTGTGCAAAAGCTTTCAAGTTTAGTTAGGTCCCATTTATTTATTTTGCTTTTGTTTCCTTTGCCCTAGGAGACATATCCGTAAAAGTATTGCTACGATTTATGTCAAAGAGGGTTCTGCCAATGTTTTCTTCTAGGAGTTTTATGGTTTCCAGTCTTACATTTAGGTTTTTAATCTATTTTGAGTTTATTTTGTATATGGTGTGAGAAAATGTTCTAATTTCATTCTTTTACATGTAGCTGTCCAGTTTTCCCAGCACAATTTATTGAAGAGACATCTTTTCCCCATTGTATATTCTTGTCTTCTTTGTCCTAGACTACTTGACCATCACTGTGTGGGTTTATTTCTGGGCTCTCTATTCAGTTCCATTGATCTATGTGTCTGTTTTTGTGCCAGTACCATGGCTCTTTGATTACTGTGGGTTTGTAGTATAGTCTGAAGTTGAGTGTGATACCTTCAGCTTTGTTCCTTTTTCTCAGGCTTGCTTTGGCTCTTTGGGGACTTATGTGGTTCCATATAAATTTTAGGATTATTTGTTCTAGTTCTGTGAAAAATGTCATGGGTGTTTTGATAATGCTTGTATTAAATCTTTTGCCATTTAAAGCCACTGTTTCCTTATTGATTGTCTGTCTGGATGATCTGTCCATTGACGTAAGTGGGGTATTAAAGTCCCCTACTATTATTGTCAGTTTCTCCCTTTATGTCTTTAATATTTGCTTTGCATATTTAGGTATCCTATATTAGGTGCATATATGTTAAAGAACATTACATCCTCTTCTTGTTTTGATCCCTTTATCATTATATAATGCTCTTCTTTGTCTTTTGCTATAGACTTTGTTTTAACGTTTACCTTGATATGAATATTGCTACCCCAGCTTTCTTTTCATTTACACTTGCATGAAATATATTTTTTCACCCCCTCGCTTTCGGTCTTTGTGTGTCTTTAGCTCTGAACTGAGTCTCTTGTAAGCAGCATATAGATGGGTCTTGTTTTTTTACCCAGTCACCCTAGGTCTTTTGATTGGAGCATTTAGTCCATTGACATTTAAAGTGATTATTGATAGGTATGTATTTATTGCCATTTTGCTGCTTGTTTTTCTTGTTGTTTTTGTAGTTCTTCTCTGTTATTTTCTTCTTCTTTTAGTTTCTTCCCCTTGTTGTTTGATGATTTCCTTTTGTGGTACATTTGTGTTCCTTTTTCTCTAGGTTTTTTTTGTATCTATGGTAGGTTTTTGATTTGTGGTTACCATGGGGTTCATATATATTGACCTATATCTACTTATTTTAAACTGACAGTATTTTAAATTCAAACACATTCTAAAAGATGTATATTTTTTATTCCCCTCTCTCATGTTTTGTGTTTTTGATGTCATATTTTACATCTATCCCTTAACTTTTTACTAAGTTACAGTTGAATTTACAAATTTTGTATGTTAATCTTCATACTAGCTTATTTAAGAGGTGGATCCACTGTCTTTACTATATATTTGCCTTTAGTAGTAGGATATTTTTTTTCCTATAAATTCTTCTTATTGTAGCCTTTTCATTTCCACTTAGAGAAGACCCTTTAACATCTCTTTTAGGGTTGGTTTAATATTGATGAGCTCTTTTAGTCTTTGCTTGTTGAGAAGTTCTTTATCTCTCCTTCAATTCTGAATGATAACCTTGCTCAGTAAAGCATCCCAGGTTGTAGATTTTTCCCCTTCAGCACTCTAAATATATCATGCTACTCCCATCTGGCTTGCAAAGTTTCTGTAGAAAAATCAGTTGATAGTCTCACAGGGGTTCCCTTGTATGTGACTCATTGTTTTTCTCTTGCTGCTTTTAGAATTCTCCCTTTATCTTTAACTTTTGTCATTTAAATTATGATATGTCTTTGTGTGGGTCTTTTTGGGTTCATCTTGTTGGGGACTCTGTGCTTTCTGTATGTGCATATCTGTTTCCTTCTTCAGGTTCAGGAAGTTTTCAGCCATAATTTCAACAAACACATTTTCTACCCCTTTCTCTCTTTCTTCTCCTTCTGGGATCCCTGTAATGTGAATGTTAATATGCTTGATATGGTCCCAGAGGTCCCTTAAACTGTCCTCATTTTTTTTTTTTAACATCTTTATTGGAGTATAATTGCTTTACAACGTTATGTTAGTTTCTGCTTTATAACAAAGTGAATCAGCTATACATATACATATATCCCCATATCTCCTCCTTCTGCGTCTCCCTCCCATCCTCCCTATCCCACTCCTCTAGGTGGTCACAGAGCACCGAGCTGATCTCCCTGTGCTATGTGGCTGCTTCCCACTAGCTATCTGTTTTACATTTGGTAGTGTATATATGTACATGCCACTCTCTCACTTCGTCCCAGCTTACCCTCCCCCCCTCCCTGTGTCCTCAAGTCCATTCTTTACGTCTGCGTCTTTATTCCTGTCCTGCCCCTAGGTTCTTCAGAACGATTTTTTTTTTTTTAGATTCCATATATATGTGTCAGCATATGGTATTTGTTTCTCTCTTTCTGACTTACTTCACTCTGTATGACAGATTCTAGGTCCATCCACCTCACTACAAATAACTCAATTTTGTTTCATTTTTTGGCTGAGTAATATTCCATTGTATATATGTGCCACATCTTCTTTATCCATTCATCTGTTGATGGACACTTAGGTTGCTTCCATGTTCTGGCTATTGTTAATAGAGCTGCAATGAACAGTGTGGTTCATGCCTCTTTTTGAATTATGGTTTTCTCAGGGTATATGCCCAATAGTGGTATTGCTGGGTCGAATGGTAGTTCTATTTTTACTTTTTTGAAGAACCTCCATGCTGTTCCCCATAGTGGCTGTTATCAATTTACATTCCCAACCAGCAGTGCAAGAGCGTTCCCTTTTCTCTACACCCTCTCCAGCATTTATTGTTTGTAGAGTTTTTGATGATGGCCATTCTGACTGGTGTGAGGTGATACCTTATTGTAGTTTTCATTTGCATTTCTCTAATAACTAGTGATGTTGAGCATCTTTTCATGTGCCTTTTGGTCATGTATATGTCTGCTTTGGAGAAATGTCTACTTAGGTCTTCTGCCCATTTTTTGAATGGGTTGTTTTTTTGTTGTTATTGAGTTGTATGAGCTGTTTGTGTATTTTGGAAATTATGCCCTTGTTGGTCACATCACTTGCAAATATTTTCTCCCATTCTGTGGGTTGTCTTTTCATTTTGTTTATGGTTTCCTTTGCTATGCTAAGTTTGATTAGATCCCATTTGTTTATTTTTGTTTTTATTTCTATTGCTTTGGGACACTGACCTAAGAAAACATTGGTACAATTTATGTCAGAGAATGTTTTGCCTATGATCTCTTCTAGGAGTTTTATGGTGTCATGTCTTATGTTTAAGTCTTTAAGCCATTTTGAGTTTATTTTTGTGCATGGCGTAAGGGTGTGTTCTAACTTCACTGACTTACATGTGGCTGTCCAACTTTCCCAGCGCCACTTGCTGAAGAGCATAATAGTATATTTTAGATGCATATCATATATTCGTTAGTCATATAACTTCCTCTATTATAAATACATTTTATTCTATTTCCATTTCTCTAGGAGGTGGGTCAAAAAGGATTTTGCTGTGATGTATGTTATAGAGTGTTCTGCCTATGTTTTCCTCTAAGAGTTTTATAGTGTCTGGTCTTACATTTAAGTCTTTAATCCATTTTGAGTTTATTTTTGTGTATGGTGTTAGGGAGTGTTCTAATTTCATTCTTTTACTTGTAGCTGTCCAGTTTTCCCAGCACCATTTATTGAAGAGGCTGTCTTTTCTCCATTGTATATTCTTGCCTGCTTTTTCAAAAGTAAGGTGACCATAGTTGCGTGGGTTTATCTCTGGGCTTTCTATCCTGTTCCATTGATCTATATTTCTGTTTTTGTGCCAGTACCATACTGTCTTGATTACTGTAGCTTTGTAGTATAGTCTGAAGTCAGGGAGCCTGATTCCTCCAGCTCCATTTTTCTTTCTCAGGATTGCTTTGGCTATTTGGGGCCTTTTGTGTTTCCATACAAATTGTGAACTTTTTTGTTCTAGTTCTGTGAAAAATGCCATTGGCAGTTTGTTAGGGATTGCATTGAATCTGTAGATTGCTTCGGGTAGTATAGTCATTTTCACAATGTGGATTCTTCCAGTCGAAGAACATGGTATATGTCTCCATCTGTTTGTATCATCTTTAATTTCTTTCATCAGTGTCTTATAGTTTTCTGCATACAGTTCTTTTGTCTCCTTAGGTAGGTTTATTCCTAGGTATACCTGTCCTCATTTTTAAAATTATGTTTTTCTTTTTGCTGTTTTGATTGGGTGATTTTCATTATCCTATCTTCCAGATCAGTTGCATTCTTTTGTATCACCAGTCTGCTGTTAATTCTGTCTAGTGTATTTTTTGTTTCTGTTATTGTATTCTTCAGCTCTGAGTGCTTCTTTTCTGTATTTTCTAGTTTCTTATTAAAATTGTCACTGTGTTCACCGAGTCTTTTCACAAGTTCAGTTAGCATTCTTATTACTAATGCTTTGAACTTTTTATCTGGTAAATTATTTATCTATTTCATTAGTTTAGTTTTGTTTTCTTGTCCTTTTATTTGAAAGAAATTTCTCCATCTTCTTGTTTTCTGTAACTTTGTATGAAATTATGTGAAACACTTATCTATTCCAGTCTTGATGGGGTGTCCTTGTCTGTGAATGTCCCTACCTGGTCTCTATGTGCCCAGTGACTTTGGTGGGAGAGCTGTATCTGAAGTGAGCATACACATCTTCCTCTGGTGTGTGCTGGCAGCTATCACTTGCTGGGAGTTGGGCTGGAGACGGAGGGGCTTGAGCCAGAGCCAGGTGTGAGCCAGGGCTTCTCCTATGCTCAGTGGCCATCATTGCCCTGTTGTGGGCAGGATTGGGTCCTGGGGTGCTGGAGCAGAAGTCTTGAGGGTCAGGTCTAAGCTGTTCCCATCCCTTCTAAGTGTGTGCTCTCCCCACTCTCAGTAATGGCACCTTTGCCCCAGAGGGCAGCAGCACTGAAGTAAGAGGGTTTGAAGCAGGTGCCCAGTCAGTTCAGGGCATGTGCTAGGGCTGTCCCTGCATGTCAGTCAGAATTCCAGATCACTCTCAATTTGCTGCCTCCTCTGGCACCAGTAATGGCTGCCCCTGCCTTGTTGTGATGCAGTGCCAGGTCCTAGCTAGCCCCGTCTCCTGCAGCTGCACACTCTCCTCTGCAATGGCAGCCTTCACCCTATTACAGACCTGTGCCGGAGCAGGTGGGGCCAGGGCCGGTGCTTGGTGATGGCCAGGGTGCGCACGCGGACAGGACAGTTGATCTGGGAGACCAGCCAGAGCCCCAGGCAGTTTCAGTCTGCTGCTCCTCCTCCTTGCTCCCTGGAGTAATCAAGTGTGTGTGTACTCTCCATAGATAGTCTTAGTTTCTTTTCATCCACCTGTTAAGTCCTACTGGTTTTCAAACCAGTTAAGGGGACTTGTTTTCCCAGTGTCGGATCCCATGCCCGGGGTGCCCAAGGTATTGTTTGAACCCATGGCTCCCCAGGGAGGATCTCCAAGCCTGTGGTATCCCCCTCCTTTTTTATGTCCCCTCCTATGGTCACGGGTCCTAACCTGATCACTTCTCCTCTTTTCCTACTTAACACTGTGTGGATCTTTCTTTACAGGCTTTGTTGTAGAAGAATCTTTCCGCCAGTCTCTAGTTTGTTTTCAGCGAGAATTGCTTCACATGTAGATGTATTTTTGATGTGTTCATGGGGGGAAAGTGAACTTACTGTCCTACTCTGCCATATTGGCCTCCTCCCATCTATTCCTTATATTTAAAAATAGTTTTTCATATATATTATATATATTTGGGGATTTTACAATATGCTGTTGCTATATGAGAACTTCTGGTTTTCCTTTAACTCTATGTTACTAAGATTCATCTATGTTGTTGAGTATAGCTATAGTCTATTTCATTTTGTGAGTAAACTACACATTATTTATTCTCCTGTTGAATTCTATTAGCAGTTTGTTATTGTTAACAAATATTGTTTTTACACACTCACTCATGTGTAAGGTTTTCTTTAGGATTCATATAATACCATAAGTGTAAATGCTGAGTCAAAGGAAATACATATGTTTACCTTTACTAAGTGTTTGTATATTCAGTTATATTCAAAGTAGTCTCCCTTATAATAGTTTACTTTGCAAAATATATTTTCTTAAGTTATATTATCCATATGCCCAAGAACCCATAATGGTTTTCTGATCAAATGACTCTCCATAGTGTATTCAAAATCCTCCAGTGACTGGCAATCCTATGTCCATTGAAAGTCATCTCTCACTGTTCCCCTTAAAGTTCACTTCACTCCAGGCCTGTGACCTCATTGTCTCACCTGACTTTCCCGGCTTTTCTTGTCTCATCTTACCTTCTATCTCCTCCTTATCAATCTCAGTCTTAGAGGTTTGAGAACACAGACTCTGGAGCTTGAATCTCTGCTTTATCACCATAAGCTGGGAGACCTTATTCTTCTCTGTGTCTCAATTTACCCATCTGTGAAATGGGGATAATAACAGAACGTACCCAGAGGGTTGTTGTAAGGATTCAATGAATTAATATCCACAAAATTCTTAGAACAGTAAACACTATATAAAAATTTGATTTTTAAAAAATTACTTCAGAACAGGCTCTTATATTGTTCTAGAAGTATTTTATGACTAAAATAATTTTACATAGTGTTGAATTTCATTAAAAATGCATCAAAGGGCTTCCCTGGTGGCGCAGTGGTTGAGAGTCCGCCTGCTGATGCAGGGGACAGGGGTTCGTGCCCTGGTCCGGGAAGATCCCACATGCCGTGGAGCGTCTAGGCCCGTGAGCCATGGCTACTGAGGCTGCGTGTCCGGAGCCTGAGCTCCACAAAGGGAGAGGCCACAACAGTGAGAGGCCCGCGTACAGAGAAAAAAAAAAAAAAGAAAAAGCATCATAAGTACCTTGCCTGAGAGTTTGTTGAAGAATAAAATGCAGTAAAAGTTCTTTGGGAATCAGATTCCCAAGTGTTCATAGTCTTTGTACAGGCTACAGAAAAGCAGCTATCTCATGCCTAAAATGCCACTTGGCTACTAATTTCATTGCCATGACACTAACTTACTATCCAGACCTTAGCACTAAGCCGAAATAATTCACCTTAGAACCTAAATCCTAAAGAAATAACTTGGGACGTAGGATAGAAAGAGTCTCCAAAATAAAGAAGACTGGGATGTGCCCATTTTTCTAACCCTGAACAGGGTTCTATCTTCTGAAGACTGGATTGAATTGCAGGAAGCTGTGTTTTCCTAGAGAATGACTCTAGTGAAAAGGTGAAATAACACAGGGTCCCGGAGCAGACCTGAACAAGGCACCTTGGTGTACTCCCAGAGGCTGACACTGCACCATGGTGTCCACTCTCCAGCATCATGCTCCAGCTAGGTGCCATGTTCACTTGAAGGGGTGAGCTCCCATGGCATTGCCATTTCTGAGCTTATTGATCAACATTAGCTGTCATGACTACAGGTTGCTGGACAACCCAGTTAATCTTTAAAGATAAGTCTTCTTTGATTGCACACTATAACATTATTCTTGCAAGGGCCATTTTCTGAAGGACTTCTGGAGCAACAGAAAAAGCCATAAATTGCTTTCTACTGCTGGGAAAAATCATGTGTCTGTTTAAGTATACAAGCATCTTCAGCCGGCTTTTGTGATTGCAGTGTTTTTAGACTCAATAGAGCCACATATTAAAGCAAACTCTCTCTAAGAATTTGAGTATCCTCTCTCTGTAGTTTGAAGCACACAGATGAAGATAAAGATACATTGGAGAGGAAAACTTGTTTCTCCCAGAGAGGCAGAACAGCGATTGTGAAGTGTTAAAGGACCCAGAAAAGGGATAATGATGAGCATTGCAGGTATTCTTGAGCTATTGGATCAATTCAAAATGCATGAGTTTTTCAATTTTCAGAGAATACGATAAATGAAAAAAGTTGTCATGCCAGTTGACATTCAAATATTGCTGACTTGTAGTTTTAACAAAGTAACTCATATTGCCATGAGTTGGAGGTAGCAAAGACCTGCATGATCACTGAATCTGTCCATCTGTTTGAGTTCTTAAATTCAGTTTTTCTTGAGTCTTTGATCTTAAAGTATTAACAAAATTCTTATATTTTTATTGGATAGGCACGTAGTGTAAGAAAAGAAAAGAACTGTGTTTTTATGTTTTAAAAAGTTAAGGGGAAAGAGAAAAGACTTTGAAAATATAGGTAATACTTATAAGTAAGTATTTTAAAAGTGGGACTAACCTACTTCTCTGTAATTAGATAGTGAGCTGGGATGTTACAAAGCTGGGAAAGGAAGAAGAAAATTTTTTTCTCCATAGAAGTGGTAGTTGGAATTTTTTCTGTATTAGAAAGAAAGAAGTCTTAAACTTAAGAAATGTGATGTCATCCTTCATCTTTTTTAAACTAACCTTTGGCCCATTTAAGAATTAAAATAATGTATAGCCTTCTAAAATTGTAAGAGGATTCTCCAATAACATGCTTGGAATGAAGAGATCAGGATGACTATTCTTTAATCCGAACAAGTTATTTATAAGATTATGAAAAATCCAGGTTCTTGCCTATCCTCCCTTCAGAGCAAGACATTATTAAATTATGAGACAGAAAAAAGAACCATGAATCTGTTACATCCGGTAATCACTCAAAAAGTTTCAGTGATTATTGAAAGCAGGTTAATGCAAAACTCAGCTACTTGTCTTTGATATACATGAGAATTCTTTGGACATTTCATCTAAATCATTTTGAAGCATCCAGGAGCTTAGTACTATAATGCAAACAGACCCAGTTTTATAAATTAGGTAGTGGTACACATTCATTAAAAGGTACACCATATTACTATAGGCCAAAGGCTCTTTCATTTCATTATATAACAATGACAGCAACTCAATTTAAGTGTATAATGACCCAAGCCATCCATAGCAGCAAAAATTTAATAGCAACCTTATCTGGAATGCTGAGGAGGAGCACTTCCCAAGAAATCATTACAGACTCTTCAGTTTACAAAACAATTGTCTTTAATACTGTAAGCAGTAGGGAGAAGATAGGCACATTAGCACAGCTTTACTTTTTATAAATAGCACTTAATACACCATATTCAGATGCTGTTGGGCTAAGCATCTTATGTCAAATACTTTTAGAGTTGATAGTACCAGGATACTAAAGAAATAGTACTAGGATTTCTTTTTTTTTTTTTTTTTTGAAAGACTAGACACAATGCTGGCACTCTCACAATGGGACTTAGGAGGGTTTGTATGTTAATGAAGTTTGAAGGCAAAAACCTTAACCATGTGTCCTTAGAGAAATGTAAGACTTCTTGACATAAATTTCAGTTACAATAAGAAGAAAACCATTAAGAAGAAATTTTGTCAGTTCAATGTAGAAACATTAGCATCATTAAGTTCACATGTTCTGCTTGGAGCATGAAGTCACAGAATAGCCTCACCATATGATAGCTCTTCATCTGCCCTATAGTTTCTCACATTAAAAGTTTTCCTTTTATTATTGCATGAGAAGTACTCACGTGTGAATTTCCCTTTCTCAGGGAAGCAAATATATTTTTAATTGTTGTAGTATGTTATTAGATTAACATGGAAGAGAAGCCTTAATGAGATTGCTGAAATTAAAGGCTGGGTTCACATCCTCACTGGGATGCTTCTACTCAGTACATGCCGGCCTGAACTGCAAGGCATGCCATTCACACCTGGCATACCCTCCTGGGGCATTAGGGTTCCTTGATGATAGGAAATATAATTGTTAACTTTATATTACACAGACACAAGTGGATTATGAATATATTGAACAATTTTCCTGCATTTTAATATGAATAAAATAAGGCTGTAAAGAAATTTCATATTTGTGCTGTACTGCTCCAGAGATAGGCTCCCAGGTTTCCAGGAATAAGCACACTTGCCTTTCAGTTAAGGGCATTTTGGAAGGAAGGTCTGAGGAGGACCAGCTTAAACAATAGGGAGCGTGACCCACTGTCTGTAGAAAGCATGTGTTAGATTATAACTTAAGCCAAAGAAATTCAAATATAGTTTTGTCTCAAGATACATTCCAATGGGACTTTTTCTCTAACTGCAAAAAGAACTGGGAGAAACACTGGTTTTGAATTCTCGACCTTATGCTTAAAATGTAATCAAGCTATTTTGGAATTAATTTAGGCATTATTTATTTGGAGAGAGTAGATTTATCAACTTGCTTCATACTTTCTACTTCTTACCTCTTTTGATTTGCCCCTTGGGTTTGGGGGAGGGGGTTGGTAGTTCTTTTTGATAATCATTGTTATCAGCTATCTCAGTTATAAAGGCCTCCTTCAATGTTAGATGGTTTGACCAATTTGAATTGCTGTTTAAATACATTATGTATATAAACATCATCCTAACAGAAACAGTTTGCAGATATTAGTCTTTTGTCTTCTGACTCTGAATATGTACATCTGCATGAAGGAGTATACTTTCTATGGAAGAACTTCAACTATGATGATTTTCTCCATCTTAATGTAATACCACCCAACAACCTCTTAGTCAAGGGAAATATCAGACCCCTGCCCTGCCTTCAAGGAGTTTCTAGTCTGTTATGGGAGATGAGATTAAGACATAGAAAACAATTTTAGAAAAAAACTGCCCCATAAGCTGTTAACTTAATTAAACAAGGAGGCCATCAGACCAAGGTGGCTCTCATGCCAAGGAGGCCGACAGAAGCAAACCAAAAGCGAGCCAGTAAATGCCTCTAGGTCACGAAATTAAAACAGTAAGGACTATTAATCACAAACACCTAACTAGGCTTTAAGTTCTAGCCAATCAAGTAATTTCTTTTCTTTGCTTCTGCACCTTCTCTGTATAAGTCCTTTCCCTGGTTCCTGTCCTCAGGGAGCTCCTAACCACTTCCCATTTGGCATACTCCAATTCAAATCCATTTTGGCTCAAGTAAACTCTTAACATTTTTAATATGCCTCTGTTTATCTTTTAATGAAGGTATAGAAATATACATTCAGAAAGGAATTTGCTGTACAAGACACAGAGCCTTTCTTCATAGTTTACTTGCCAACATCTAGCAAAGAACATGTATTTTAGTGTTGAAGCAGGCACTAGTCATGATTACACTTCCCCACATTTTTTTAATGCAGTCTCTGTATTCTGAAGAGCTTTCAGTTGATCCTCACAACAATTTTGTGAGATAGGCAAGGCTTTTCTTCCATTTCACAGAGGAAGAAACTAAGATTCACAAAGGCTAAATAACGTGTCCAGGGTCATAAACCTAAAAAGTGGTATCACAGTACTTGACCCTACTCCAGTGATTTCAAGTTCAGGTATATTTTCTCAAATACTATGCTGCAAGATTTCATGCCATTTAAAGTCCTTTATAGTTATGACTTTGTATTTATAAGTATGACCTTTATAGTCACATTGAAAGGAATCAACTCTGGAACTCAGACCTACTATATCTGGGTGCTCAGAAACATACAAAATAACTTTCTCAAAATGAGGTCTGTGGAGCTCAGAGATGAGGAAAAATAGAAATAGAAATTTGGAATACTGTATACTACAGGCCTCTCTGGGAGACTCATAGTGTACATGGAATAGAAAAGACCTTGAGAAATACTACAAAGAATAAGTTTGCTTACTGGTTTCCCAAACTAATCTGGACCTGGGTCGTCCTTTTTATCCCACTTATTAACAGTTTCCACATTAATTTTGAATTAGAGCTTATTTATATAAATTTATATGATACAATTATTTATATAAATCTCTTAGTTAAGAGTGGGATTAAAAAATTAAGCCTAATTTGAAATTCGCAATACCAAATTGGGTAGTAAATGCCTGGAATATGAATCTTAGTCTCCTTTACCTTTGAAGGTCCCTGTAAAGAAAGGAGAGGATCTTTTGGCTTCTTTTTTCCTCCTGCTTCCATCCTTTGGCTGTTCCAGAGCTGTTAACCACCATGCTGTGATGGTTTGAAATAAGCCAGCCTCACTATGAAAAACTTTGATAGTTTCAACATCTCTTTATTTTCCTCCCTGTAGTGATCACTGTGGCACAAAATGATTTTTGAGGTTATGGGATAAGAAAAAAAGTGCTATGAAAGCAGGTCTTATTGATCCTTTTGTAGGAGGTCTTATCATTGAGGACGGAAGATGCTGTTACTGAACTGCTTTTTACCAGCCTATGGAAGAGTCGATGCATTAAGTTGAAAAGAATGGGCTTAGATCATAAATCTGTTCTTTGGGGAAACTACAGATTCAAGCTCTTTGAAGATATTTATTCTTTCAAAGTTCTTAATTTATGTTTATTCATTTCCCCTAGTTGATTTCAGGCACAAAGATAAGAAGGAAAACTTAATTCTTTACTGTGGCCATGCCTGGTCAGTGATTAGTATGAAAATGCTTTCTAAGTTTTCCAAAATTGCTTTTAAAATAACCATATTTTGCTACCTTTATTGGAATGCTTCTGTGTTTGATACTAGTTTAAATCTTGCTATTTTGTGAATATTATAAAGTAAAACCCCAAAGAAAAAAGGCTGAGAGGAAATTCACCAAAATATTAACAACGATGGTTTTCTTAGGAAAGTGGAATTTCTAATATCTTACATATTTTTCACATTTTATGCAGTACTGTTATACTATTACATAATATTACAATGAAAATCAGGAAAAAAAAGTACTAAAATTATGTAAAATTGAAAATTAGTGTCCTGTTTCTCCCTAAACTACAGGCATGATTTAAAACTTTGTTTTTCCCTTAATCACCACCTTAAAAAAGGGGGAGGGGGGCCGAGTAAATGTATAATATTTCCAATAGTAATGCTTTGCTAAAAGTAAATGATCACATGATGACGATTAAATGTCTAGATCTGCCTCCAATAAAGAAATGAGGAACGGCATAATTACTGTAGTTTGCCAGTAAAAACCTATTCATTTATCATTTCACCGAACATTACCACCAGAGTTTTACAAAAAGAGCCTTTTTCAATCAATGACTTCCTTCTCTCATAAACTGGGGTTTCTGTTGAGCAGGCGGGAGGGATTTAGCTGACACTCGCTGAGCAGAGCCCTCCAGCCTTCACCATGAGTGCCTGGGGAGACTAAGACTGATTTACATGCATCAGGTCTTAGGAGCTATTGCTCTAAATAATCGGAAACCACAAATCGGAAACCAGGCATCTATCAGTTCTCCTCCCTTCATGTTTCTTATGTAGATTTATTTCTCATATAAATTCACTTTCCTATTGGTTTTGATATAGGTAAGACCAGAAAGACTTTACTGAAAAGATTTGGGTAGTCAGTCGAGATTGTTCTTTCCGTCCTGAGAGAAACTAGAAATAAGTTTATATGAAGAAGTAAGATTTTTCTTTGAAGATACAGGAGGAAATATTGTATATATTTAATTTATCCCTAGGATCATTCCCTAAACTCCATACTCAGGTGCTAAATTTAGCCAGTCTAGTTGACATGTTTTAGTGATGTTTCCTTAACTTCTCTGTGTGTGACTACTCTTAAGGCGAATAAATCTTGATGACAAAAGCTTCCCAATAAAGTTGATAATGAGCTATCCTGAAATTAATCATATGGTTTATGGACTCTCTAGACCCCTAGTTTCTCTGCTGTTCCTTTTTTTTTCTTTTTTTTTTAAAGCTGTCTGTTGCCTTTAATTAACATCTAAATAGATACCATATTCTTCTATAATTACAATATGGAAATGTCTATGAACAAAATAGATAATTTTTGTCATATGCCTAGGAAAGAATGGTGACAATAAGATTCATCCAAGGTTTTAGCGGCAACATCTAGTCAGCCAGGGCGTGCGTGGTCAGTGTTTGGGGACAGAGCTAAATATCCACAACCCGTGCATACCTTTGACGACTTCTTTTAGTGCCTGATTTACCATCCGGTGCTGCTGGACCGTTCTCTTCTCCTTAAATTCTTCCGATTCGATTTGAATTTCGTACAGTGCCCCACAGCCTCCTGAAATGTCAGTGACTTTGATAGCTGTAGCTCGAGGAAACTTGTCTTTGAGAATTTGGGTCACTCTGAGCTCCCCCTCAGTCTGCGAGGCAAACATGCGCTGGGCACAGGGGCGAAGAAGAAGCCGGCGGTTCCTAGGAGCAGAGGCGCTGCCGCTGCGGGTCTCCACACCACCGGGCCCGGCTGACACGGCCCGCCGTCTCTGTTCCTTTTTTTACCACCTTAATGGATGCTATTTCACGAACTGCCGTAAGAAATTGCGACGATTGTGAGGTCCGTATCACTTACCATACCAACCTAAAGGATGAGATATTTCTGTGGATAGGTATAAGTTAGCAGAAAACAAGAGAAAACACAAGGAAGAAAGCATATTACTAGGACCTGAGAGTGATTAAATCTTTGGATTATCTAGTTGTCACATTTAAATCTACTTTTCCAGCATTTCTCTGCAACTTATCTCTCACGAGTCCCTCACCTGCATCCTGGACTCCAGCCGTGTACATTTTGATTGGTCATGTAGTTTGATATAGGAGAGTCTGATACCACCTTCTCCTCCTATACCCTATCCTGGCTGAAAACCATCGCTCCAGCCATGCCACATATTTTGGATACTCTGAGCATTGGCCTCCTTATGAATCTGGGTCTGACCCTGCGGTTTCCTCATTTATAATGGTCTTCCCACACTTCTCTGCTCTACCTCCTCCTAGATGCCTCTCATATATCAAGAATTAGCTCAAGCACTGTCACCTTTTGAGATTTCACCGCCTTCCTCAGTACTACCACCGTACCTTGAAATGTATTCCTTTCAGCACATGGGATATGTTGTGTTAGGATTTTTTATTTCCATGCCTGTCTCTCCCTTCAGGATATGAGTACCTCAGTATCAGACAGTGGCTTATTCATCTTTGTATCCCATCACCTAGCAAAGCCTGGGAAAACCTAGGTTCACAATGAATGTTGGCTGAATGATTCGTTGCTGAATGAATTGTGAATCTGAAGATTCTGTAGATGAAGATTCTGGCAGGTGTAGGTGAAGATTCTGGCTGTAGATGAAGATTCTGGCAGGTGTGGTTGGAGAGAAAAGAGTTTTGAAAATATTATGGGCATGGGCTGTATGCTGTCAAAGGAGAGCTGGTCCATATGGAGCGTCTTGGGCAGCAGGCTTCTTGGGTAGAAGTGGAGAACAGTGAGAGAAGGAGTAGGTTTTCAATAACAAATATCAATTATTTTGAATTTTTTCTTGGGGTCGTCCTGAACATGTGTTCTTATTCCTTTTTATGCATTCATCTACTACATAGGTGAATTAATATAAAATGAAGTCACTGCTTCTAGCCATCAGGTTTTATGTTTGCTTAGTGCTGTCTCACATAGAATGATGAAATTCCAAGAAATTCGGTATTTTCCTAATCCTTTGCAATCTGTAGTTCTACAGAAAGCTTCTATAAGCGATCCAAATGATCTGATGGAAGGCTCTTCTTGCTGGGCTCTATGTAGCTTGAATGCTTAAGGATCCTATGGTGAGAAAAATGACTTTGGCAGCTACTGGGTTAGAACCATACATCGTTCATTCAATGGGACAAAACACTGCCTAAGTCAGGGGAATAATAGGCATTTTAGTATATCAGTGGGGAAATACTAAATATCAGTGGGGAAATCCTCCTGCAGAGGGCAGGAGGTGGGGTGGGATATGATTCTAGTTACCTACATACTGGTTGCATCTCAGATATTTTGGATTTAAACTCTCCAAAGACCTGAGTCACCGTACCAAGTTTCTTTAAACTTTTTTTTTCCCTGTGCAGAATTGAGTGCTCTGCTGGGTGCTGCACTCTTAATCCTGATTTCCTTCCTAATTGCACAAGTGGTTGGGCTCTTACAACGCCATATTTCTGTTCATTTGCATTTACACAATATACTTCACTGTGTGCTTCAAGTGCACCATTTGAATGTCGAGTCCTGTCTCCATCTTTAGGTTCTTATAATGGCTGGGCCCACGAGTAGGGCAAGTCTAAGGAGAGCTGCTATAATCTCAATATGAGACTGTCTTCTTACAATTGGCCAATATTCAGCTGACTTCTTAGGTGATGCTGAGTAGGAATTCAAATGGAAGAACACAGCAATAAGTAGAGGGAAAGAACACCCAAGGTGATCATTTAGAAATCATTTTCAGGTCAGAATAAAAGAACATGGGATTTGTTCTATTTTATTCCAAACACCATGTAATCAAGAGGGTCTCAGGCTCCCAGGGAGTTCAATATGTGGGGTTGCTTTATAAAACTGTTGAACAAAACCTGAAAGAATTCTTGCCTTGCGTTTCCTTCCTAATCCACATACTTGTTTTCGTACTTGGTCTCTCTGGTCAAATCATATAATTTCACCAAATGCTATAACTTCAGTTTCTGAAGAAGACCTGTTGATCAAATATAGAGCACATTTGAGGCGGCAAAACATATCCATAATGTGATCTGTCATATTCACTACATTATAAATTTTCAACATGTTCTCCTCTTAGATTAACTAAATAAGAAAAAAGCATCTTAGTTATCCTGAATGGCAGAATCACTGGAACCAGAGGTGGAAGGGTCCTGATGCGGTCATTCTGTACTGGCTTGTGCTAAAGATTCCTCTGTGGCAGGTTTTCTCAAAGTCCATACTATTGACATTTGGCCAGCATTTCTTTGTTGTGGTGGCTACTCATTGCGTTGTAGGATGTTTAACAGCATCCCTGACCTCTACCCATTAGATGTCAGTAGCACTCCCCCGGTTATGACAACCAAGAATGTCTCCATATACTGCCAAATATTCCTGGGGAGTTGGGGGCAGGGGGAACAAAATTGCCCCAGTTGAGGATTATTGCTCTGTAATAACAATCTCGGCAGCTGTGATCAGCCTACTTGGGCCATATTTTTATTCAGGAAGTATAACATCTAATGAGATCTCAGAGATAAAATGTGGAGGTTTGGCTTGTATTGTGGAGAGTGAACATTTGTTAAATATCTCCAGTTCACAGCCAAAGTGACCTGGGATTTCAGAGTTGATGTAATGATTTTCTTCTCACCAGCCTATGCCCAGTCTGTAGTCTCAGACTTCCTCAGCTCTTTCAAAGCAAGGCAGAGAGAAGCACAGACCACCTTTCCCATAGATTTTCCAGCAACGACCTATTGGTTCTATATATCAAATCCTTCTAATCTTAATCGATTATTACCGTTACTTTGAAATGTTTAGCTTATCAGTAGGATATCAACAGTGATGTTGCTCTGTAATATTTCAAATTGGAATCAAAATCTTGTACTTTTTTGGGGATGATTCACAAGTTGGATTTATTAATCTGTACTCACCTGAAGTTATAAACCCAGGATTTAATTTATGGAAACTGCCAGCAAATCTTAGCAGCCTGCTTTTGATTTATGAGTCTCTCTTCTTCCTAATGGTAGTTGTAGCCAAACTGTTTTTAGTGTACGTCTAAAAATTAATTTCCATATCCTTAAATGGGCTTACAAATCCTAACACAGGTTTACAAGTCCTGAAACAGGTTTTCAAATCGTGCCAGTGAATCCTAAACAAAAATACTTGATTTATAAACCTGGATTTTGCACCTGGTTTTCCAGGAAGGTATTATAAATCAGGAATTGAGAGCACCCCTGGCAGAGTGAGCCCGGGCTCTCTTTAGGAAGTCCGGCTCTCTGCATCAAATTGAACAGGCCTGGTTTACAGCAGCAGCCCGAGCTGGCCGCGGCTCCTCTGGTTCTGACATGCCAGTGCCTGTGAGGAAAAAGGGCCACGTCCCACAAGCTGGCTAAAACAGCCACTAATCAGACTGAAGACAGCAAACCATTCATCTTTTTGTCAGAATGGGAAGTGGCATCCAAATAGTCGAAACTCCCAGTTCTGGCTGAGTAATACAGCAGAAATACATGCAGGCATTTGGCAAGATGCTAGTCAACATTAGCGCTGACATTATGCTTCAGAGCCCAGGGTCAAGGTCAGGGTCAAGAGTGTGTGTCCTTCCTCAGATGGGGCTGAGGATGGGCATCTGGGCTTTGTCCCTGTGCCGTCTTCATCATGGTGCTGAAGATGTCTGGCCTACGTGAGGGTATACACCAAACTGGGGGCAGTGGTTATTCCGGGGAATGGGATGAGGGTGGGCGGGAGATGGGCAAATTGCATTTCTACTTTATTCACTTCTGGGCTATTTGAATGTCTTTCACAGTGAGCATATATTGATTCCGTAGTGGAAAAAAATCACAAAGAGATTTTATCAAGACTACAAAGGGAACAAGGGGTTTTGTTTTTACTTGCTCTTTAGTAAGTGCCTAAAGTAGATCATCATGCAGAGCCCCTTCATTAGCCAGAATTCCACTCCACTCCACACAGGTGCCCCTTCACATTTACATAGCAGGTTAAAGTCCTTCCATAGAACACTTGCTTATTTACTCCTTCAGTTTCCTGTGAACCAGGCAAGGCAGCAGTCATGTTCCAGGTGTGGGAAATGAAGCTCTCAGAGGATAAAAAGCTTGCTTTCCCCAAAAGAATATTTAAGTGGCAGAGACAATATTTGGACCAGCTTTGGACTTCCAGTTCCCAGACTGGTGTTCTTTCCATGACACAACACTAGGCATCATGGCACACATAGCCTTCCCACAGTAGAGGTTGGAGGTGCAACCTGTCTGCTCTGGTCTGGTGATCCTTGCTGCAGTTTACCCCTGTGTTAGCCACCAACTGTGACCCCAGTGAAGCTTTGTCCATAACGGTCTTTGAAAAACTATGAGTTATTTAATTTTCCTCCTCTCTCTCTCTCTTTTTCTCTCTCACATACCATTCCACTGAGCCAAGTTGTGCCCTTCAACAATTCTGCCCAATTCCCTCAGAAGTCGGCTCAAGCACCAGGTTGTTTTTTCTCCTCTTTTTGGTTTGTTTTTTGTAAAGCTTTCCTGACCACTCTCCCTCAGAGTGCTCCCTCGGATGGTCCTAACAGTGATGGTTTGTTCATCTGACAGATAATTACATTCCTCCTCACCTGATTCCTTTCATTTTTGGTGAGAAAGGTCTCTGGATTTAAAATCGGGAATTCTAGATTTGTGTTCTGGCTCCATTACTTGCTGGAAATGAAGCCCATGAGCATCAGTTTGTTCAAATGAGAATATATTTCAACCTACTTACCTACTGAACACAGTGGTTATAATGCCTAAATGAGATAAGATGGGAGAAAATATTTTGCAAACCTTAAATGCTGTGCCAGTCAAGTAAACTATGGAAGCTACTAACATACTCCCACAGTTGGGGATCTGAAAAGTTTAAAAGTGCACAGGGCCAATGATATTTCAAAGTAACTTCAATGGTGATTTGGACACAATAAATGCAACACAGTTACATAGCATATGAATTTGCATTAAGTAAAATTATTAAAATATTAATAATTTATTTTGTATGCAAAATTTGAGATAAAGGGAGTCCTCCAACCTTAAAGATAGTTGCCAAAATTTCAAAGCTGTTGGGCTGAGTAAATGATAAACTATGTATATGATATTGTTACTTGGCAGTGCCTCTTTAGTTGTTAAAGAGAAATAGCACTCACTCTTTACCAGAATAATGAACCATGCCTTTGTTCCATATGTTGAAATGTGTTGGTTTAATTTCACTTTACTCTAATGAATCAATATAAAGAGCCAATGGCAAGGTTATTCAAGCTTTCATTAAGCAGTAGTGTTAGTGTTAGGGCTCTGAATCTCCCTCCTTCCTTTTTGCCTTCCGAAGTAATAACCTTGTAACATAAGTTAGGTGGGAGAAAATACCATTTTACTGTGTTATCATTTAGTAGAACTAACTCTGGGAAATATTAGAGATAATCCTGAGTAAACTAAGAAGGAATAGCAAAGCAGGCTTTCTTTCAAATTCTTTAAAGTTTTCAAATAGCCAGTCAGGGATAATGGTAAAAAAATCGCTAAGATTGTGGGGACATGGCTGTATGATAAACATCACTGCAAGGTTCCCCTAGACTACATGGGTGTGATGGAATTCACTCTGAGAAGGAAAACCTCTATTTATAGGACTTCGATTGATAGGAAACCTCTATTGATAGGACTAATTTTCCTATCAGGAAATTAGTCTTGAATTTTGCAAGGTTTGAAATATCTCTTTAGGAAAACCTCTCTTGCATAACACCTGACTTTCCTGCAATCAATGTGGTGAAGATATGGCCCCTAAAGATTGACAACTAGGTACTGGAATACAATACAGATGAGTCTGTAACCTTTAAAATGTTGTCTCTCACTTCCAAGATCTTTCCCTTTCTACATCTAGATCATCAACTTCTTGAAAGCAGGAAGTAGTCTATTTCATCTTCTTTGGTCTTCCTCAGTATCTAGTAAAAAACCCATACGCAATAGATATTTTGGAATAATTGATTGAAAATATGCATCTCGGCTGTGCACAGACTCTATTTTAGAGTCTAATAAGAATTTCACCCCATGGATGACTTTAATAGATTATTTCAGTAAATGGGGTGCTTTGTTCACAGTAAGTCCACTGGTTTGTACCTGGGCTTAGAGCTAGGTTGTGATTTGAGGAGGCCTGCTGATTACTAAATGATTGTTTAAATCTTTGCTTGTTGTCAGAAGCCCTTTACTGAACACCACAGCATGCTAAAGAGATGCTCTCCAGTCTAAACAAATAAATCAGATAATCTAACATAATATAGAATCTATGCACTTAATGAAAACCTTAACAGGGAAGATGTGCAGTAAAAAATATTTATGTGCATCACTTAATCTAATGAAAGGAAAGAAGAGCTACAGATCTGCAGTCTGCACATACACACAACACCTTCTACCCTCACCTCCCTTCATCATCTCTGCATTAGGACCACTGAATTGACAAACACATACCAGTATTAATTCAAGGTAGATATAAAGTTTCTAGCAATATTGGGGATTTAGAAGAGCCAACAGAACTAATTAAGTGGAAATGCATCTTTTCTTTATGAAAATAAAGTCCAAAGAGTTGTGAACTTGGCTGAAAAAAACTTACATTTGTAACTTCACTAACCTTTAACTAAAATTTCACGTTTCCATCTGTTATGAATGTAGACAACAAACCACTATAGTAATAAGTAGTGTTTATGACCTCAGTGCAAAATGTCTGCATATATTACTGTTGACGCAGATGTCTTGAAATAGCATGCATGCTTGCTCATCTCTGCTTTGAAATTATGGCAGTTATTAGACAAATCCACTGGATCTTGTTATTAAATGCATTAATAAAGAAGCACATAAATCACTAGATTGCAAATTAAAAATGATATCTTTATGATATATTTGTTTTCCTTTGTAATCCCATTTATTTTATGTTATGCACTGAAGAATATTTCTGGGAAGAAATGCAGAAGATTCACAAGACTTTCAAAGGGACTAAGGCCCAGGAAAGATTAAGAAACCCTGGTTTGGGCTTCCCTGGTGGCACAGTGGTTAGGAGTCCGCCTGCCAATGCAGGGGACACGGGTTCGAGCCCTGGTCCAGGAGGATCCCACATGCCACGGAGCAAATAAGCCCGTGTGCCACAACTACTGAGCCTGTGCTCTAGGGCCTGTGTGGCACAACTACGGAGCCCACGTGCCACAGCTACTGAAGCCCGTGTGCCTAGAGCCCGTGCTCCACAACAAGAGAAGCCAGTGCAATGAGAAGCCCGTGCACCGCAACGAAGAGTAGCCCCTGCTCGCCGCAACTAGAGGAAGCCCGTGCGCAGCAATGAAGACCCAACACAGCCAAAACAAATAAAATTTTTAAAAAATTAAAAAAAAAAAAAAGGAAACCCTGGTTTAATGGCAGTCAAAACCACAGCTGGATTGTCTTTATTTGGGAATTAACTGGTCATAAACTTTGAAGTCCATGAGCCTACCTCAAAGTTGACAAAGAAAAAGTCCCTTTTACTGACCAGGTCTATTATGATTATAAGATGGAGACTGGAGAGGCAACATTTGTTGCTACTGTGTGTCAGAAATGTCTGCACAAACAGAGAAAAGAGAAAAGAGGTCATAACCATTTGCTCTTTGTTTTTTCCCCCATACATTGGTTAAAAAGTACTTTTAACTACATCTCTTTAGACCTTCTCAGCAATAGGTAAATGATCTTTTAAAAAGCCACATAAAATAGAGCCATGCCCTTAATTCTTTGTGTCTTATGTACAGCATGAGATTTGCCATGTAGCATTATTATATGCAGCGATTATGCTCTACAAAAGAGTAATGGCAGTGAAAATAATCCCCAGCGCTGCTTTTGTTCATTGAAATGAGTGATAGCTGTTGCTTTAAAAAGTCTTTCCTGATTATAAATGGCTATTTCCTTGCCAAGTGCTGACCAGACCTGGCCTTCCTTTTCCAAGCTGGCAGAAGGTTTCAGGTTGAAAGGGATTTGGACTTGAAACTGAATTTCTAATCTGACCAGCTCCCCAAACGGAGCTCCTGTTCTTGGCAAAAATGCTCTCTGCCCACTTCCAGAAAGTCATCAATTATTCAGAGGGACTTTTCAAATGCCAACAGCTTAAATAAGAAAATGTGCCATGACAGAAAGAAGCAAGAATGGAGAGTCTCAGGCTGAGTCTATCCTGCTAAAAGGAAACCTCCTGGACCAGGGCTTTAGTGCCAAGAAGGCTTTTGATCCAATGACTCTCTAGACCAGCTGGGTCAAGCGGGAGGGGACCTGAGCACCGTGGAGGTTTTAACTCATTTGCCCTGAGGTGGGTGATCTGCTATACTGATTCTTCTTGTGTCTCGTACTCTGTTCCCTGAGAAGCACTACTGAACACCACCTGATTCTTCATGG
Source organism: Neophocaena asiaeorientalis asiaeorientalis (assembly GCF_003031525.2). Classification (NCBI taxonomy): domain Eukaryota; kingdom Metazoa; phylum Chordata; class Mammalia; order Artiodactyla; family Phocoenidae; genus Neophocaena; species Neophocaena asiaeorientalis. The sequence continues at coordinate 4,434,158 of NW_020175672.1, read as the reverse complement.
AGATTGCAATTCATTCAATTGCATACTTCATCCTTTGATGTGGATACAATTCTTTTAAATTCAAAATTTTAGGAAAAAGCTGGACATAAAAAGTTGGCTATCCTCCCCCCATTTCATTTCAATAGGCATTGAATATCTGCTATGTGCTTGGCGTTATGATAGCTCTTATAACAGATACAGTGTTTGCTCTAAGAAAATTCAGTCTAGAATAATGGATTGGGCAAGGACACAATAATTATAGGTGTTTGAGTTAAGGGGTTCATGCCTTCAGGGAATTATATTTAGTCCCTCATTGTGTAGAAAGCTTGGTGAGTCCCTAGATTCCCAAATATTATTATACTCAACAATCTCTTTGGTTTCTTCATTTGTAAAATGAGAGATATAATATCTACCCATAGTACATTGTTATTATACGTGACTTAAATAAGATTATGTACCAAAAAGGGACAATAGCTTTTAGATATGTCAAGGCTGGGCTGATTCTCTAATTGAATAACTCACCTCCTTGTTGCATATACAACTCAAATGACAAATCACAACAAATCAGAGACCTTTGGGTCACTCCTGGACGAGGCTTGTATTAAATTGATGGCATAATTAAGCTATTACGGGAATTAGGGAAAAATCAACACAGGATGTTTCCAAGGAGGAAGTGGAATTTGCCCTGAATCTTGAAGAGTCTGTAAGCTTCTAAAGGGCAGGGAGGGGAGACATGGTTAGGAATGGCTTCTGACAGAGGGAACAGTACAAAGAAAAACCTGTACAAAAAACAGTGAGTCGACTAGTTTGCATGGAACATGATGTTTGCATTCATTACAGAGTAGTGAGGAGATGGATATTGGAGGGTAGCCTGGGTCATACTGTGTAAGTTCTTCATTTAGGTGGCAGTTAGGGGAAAAAAATGGAATGTGTTTTAACTGGATCAGAGCTTTGCTTTGGAAAATTAGGTTGGTAGCAGCATGTAGAATGAATTGGAGGGTGCAAGTAACATTCAAGGAAAGAGATAGACTGCGACAGTCCAGCTGGAATATAGCACAGGAGTTTGACAGCTATTTCAGGGCTTGGTTTTGTAGCGCCCATGAAGTTATGATGATGTAAACTTGGACTGTGGCAGTGGAAGGGGGAGGCATTCAAGAGGCTTTGTAGGAACACACCTGACACAACTTAGGTTTATAGGAAGCAGGGGAGACAATGACAAGATGATTTGGAGGTGTGAGGGCTGGGTGAGAGGAAGAGAGAAATAGTAGAAATAAAGAATTTGGGAGAAGCTGGCCTGTGCGGTGAGAAAGATGGAAATAAGTCATGAGGTCAATTTGGGGTATGCTGAATTTAAGCTGTAAGTGAGTGAATTTAAGTTCTGAGTGGAGGTGACCAGCAGGCTATTAGCAATTTGGGTATGGAGCTAGAAGAGAGAGAAAGATTCAAGTATACTGTACACGTAGGCATCATTTCAGAGGAGGTAATTTTGAGACTATGGAAAGGAATAAGATTCCTGAAAGATAAATAGAAAAAGAAAGCTAAAGTTAGAACATTAGCAAATATCTACTGTTGGTGTAGGGGTGTTGGGTGAAGGCACCGTGGGAGTAGGTGTGGGAAAAGCCTTCAAGGGCCCGGCAGGTAACTTAATGAGGAGGGGATCCTGGGATTAGTGCATACTCACCCACTGAGTGTGAGGTAGGTATCCTGGGGCACCAAGGAGGTGAGCCTGCTGCATGGGGACCATTGGGACTCAGTTTTAATGAGTGGGCCCAGTGTCACCAGATCGTCTGAGTTTTCAAGAGAAATCATGAATCTAGATTATAATGGGAATCATGGTATTATAAAACAATAAGTCAGATTTTTAAAAATACTGTGCAGAACAAAGAGAACATACCTGTTGTCCTGGCCTAGACCAAGGGCCGTGGAGCTCTTCTTCTTAAGTAGGTAGAGATAGAACAGTCAGAGAAGTAGGGGTAGAGCCAAGTTCCCATGGTTCGTAGGGATTCATCAATCCCTATGATGCAACAGGAAGTGAGAATTTCAAGTTGACTGGGTTCCATCGCTCTGGGAAGTTACGGAGGACAAGAAGTGAGAATGGCACAGAGTCTGATGGGTGGGAGGCAGTTGGTGACTTCCTAGAGAGCAGTTTCAGCAGCAAGGTCAAGTTAGAGGTCAAATGGAAAGAAAGACATGTCCACGGAGGGGAAAATTCTGAGATGTTCTATGGGGTTGATAATCTTATGTTGCTATTGCTGGGATGGCAGGTAGCTGGACCACTGATTAAGAGCCTTTCATGAGTAAAAAAAGACTTTCCAAATTACTGCATTATTATGAGTGAATTAGGAGAGCAATTTGATCACTTGGAAAGTGCTCCTCTTTCAGTAAATGTAAAATATGGATTCTTGCTGAGATTTCTAAGCTGCTTCTTCTAAATTATATGGTAAAGTAGAGAAACAGGTGTTAAATATGATTAAAACCAATTACAAGTTCCACAGTACAATGCTGTGTTTTACTTACATTAGTCTCCCTGCTAGCTTAGATGCTATCCATTTTGCCTTTATTACCTGTTCATAACTCCAGGGTAAGCAACATGGGGGATTTAAGCAGTTCAGACTAGAGCCTGACAGGGATGTACGGACACAAATAGAATTGCCTCAGCGGATCCAAATATCAAACATAAGGCTGGTTGGAGAGGGAGGTGGGGGTGGGGTGTCCTGAATTTGCATATAAAGCAGATTATCAACTTGCTGGCCTGACCTATCAGTGCATGTATCAAAACTGAATTTTGACTCAATACTGGGGTAAAATTTTCTGGATTTGTAAAAACTTGTTTGTTTTTAATTTTCAATGGTTAAGTGCTCTCTTGAGCACATGCCAGGCTGAAGCCTACGTTTTGTCATTCAGGGACTGGGAACAGACAGTCACTCAGATACCTCAAGGAAGAGGGGGTTCATTATGAAAATTTTGGTGGCCTGGGATGGGAAGCCATCACGAATGAGGCAGCTCCGTGGACTTCCCACTCTTGTCGCCACCTGGTCTGGTTCATGTGCCTCGGCTGGGTCAGTGCGCATGCCCTCTTTTCTCCAACTCCAGGTGGATCCCTCTGTGGACTCACAGAACAGCCTTCTCAGAGGGGAGGACCTCAAGAAATATCTGTTGAATAAATGACTGACAGAATGAATGGGGTAGATTTGTCTTATGATTAGAAGTGTGGGTGTTTGTATGTGTGAGAAAAATATTCTCACGTTTGAGACTAAAGCAAGTCCACTTATATATTTTTTAATTATTGCAGTTGGAAAACTAAATGAGGAAAAGCTCTTGTGTTGAAGCAGCATCTGATTAACAAATAGCTATCTCTCTTTTTAGGGCTTTAATGGTAAAGCATATTCTAAATTCTTCTTAATCTCCAATCAGTCAGAGGTTGTATGCTCAATAGCCCGCTCCCTCGTTCTTTCTTCCCTTTGTATAAAATAGGGCCAGTAGAGAAATCCAAGTTGATTTAAATATGTATCTTTCTTACCAAATGAGTCAATTAGTAGTTTAAAACTCTTGATTTCTTGGGGCTCAAGTCTCATAAGAAGCTGATTACCATAACTCATTTTCAGAGTCAATTCTCTCAGTTCTAATTAGAATTAGAAATTTCTGAGGAATCCTGAGTGCTTGTATTTCCTATGTATCATGAGCTATGCTTGAGTTATTCATTGGCTTGTCTTTGGGCATTAAAAAAAAAAAATGACCTCTCTTTAGTTTCTGAGTGGATGGAGACCTCGGCCTCCTATTTTCTTACCTTCCTCCAACTTCTTTCCATTATACATTGTCATCCATTCCAAAGTGATTGATGTGGTCACAGTGACAGTGTCTTTGTTTCTTTTATTTTTCTAAAGTCTCAGTTACATTAGTTAAAGTATTACACTATAGAATGTCACTGTTGTGCACATTTATTTGGAATGGAATGCATTCTGGAGTAATCCAAAAATATGGTCATCATTTTCCTTGATGCCATTGGCTCCTCTTCTCTTCACGGTAGTTTATGGGTGTTGAGAACCCACGATGCAAAAAGGAAATGCTGTTCTATATCTTGAAGCTACACTTAGTGGGATCCAATGATTCCTATTTCATAGAAATAGGCTCCAGTGGTGAGGCATGTACTGCAAATTGCATGCTGACCCGTTAATGTCAAAGCAGAGGCTAATATTCAGGATAAGAACACAGATAGACAGAGAAGCCACAGGAAGCCAGGATAGGGTGACAGAACTGGGAGAGTGGCAGGCCTTGCGTCAGGCTAATATTGATTCTGGAGCTTGAGTTTTGAATGGGGTGTTTAGTAAATTAATGACAAATTGATGAATGATTAAGAGAATCAAAATGAGTGGTTGTAAGAAGGCATTGGACAAACCAGCCAGCCAGCAGAGATCATGTTCACTCCAACAGCGTTGCCAAGCTGGAGATGTGGCAGAGTCAGGTGGTGATGAGAACTGAAGAGTAGGGGCTAAAACCAAGAATAAGGCTGACCATTTAAGAGTGAGGGTATACTGAACAAGTCAGTTGAATGTCTTATGGCAAATGTCTTCATAACCGTCACTCCATCCGCTTTAGAAGCTGGGACCCAGTTCTTCCTCAGTGGGTGCTAAAAGGCTCCTACATTTCAGATTAGCTAATCTCAGTTGGGAGTGATATTGCTTTCCAGGGGACATTTGGCAATGTTTGAGGACGTATTTACTTGTCACAGCTGGTGGATGTTACTGGCATTTAGTGGGGAGAGACCAGGGATGCTGCTTAACATTGTCTAATAATAGGCTAGCCCCCATAACAAAGAATTATCTGATCCAACAGGTCAACTGGCTCAAGTTTGAGGAAGTCAATAGAAGAAGTCTTTTTTTTACATCTTTATTGGAGTATAATTGCTTTACGATGGTGTGTTAGTTTCTGCTTTATAACATTCCTTAAGAGTTTGATAGTTTCTGGCCTTACATTTAGGTCTTAAAGAAGTCATTTTTAAAGGATGTGTCTCCTGCATATTGGCCTCATATTACATGTTGACCCTGCTGATTGCCACGTCTTCCCAGGCTTCTCCACTCCTACACTCACATTATCTGCTTCCTTTTCTTCCCAAGGCCCCATTCATACTTTGGTTGACCTTTGAAAACTGCACCTGAAATGAATTATTCTGGAGTTTCTGAATGTTTTGAAAGTGTTCTTATCAATAATTCAATTCAATTCAGTTCAACAAACATTTGTTGAGTTTTGCGTATAAGTATTTTGCTGTATTTCCTGTATAAGGGGATTCAGAGGTAAATAAGCCTGGGCCCCTGTCCTACAAAAGATCATAGTTTAGTGTGGGAGCCAGATATATACACAGTTATTTATAATAAAGACAGACTAGAGAGGAGCCCATGATTGAAGAGTAACTTAGAGTTCAGGTTGGGTCTTCTTGGCTCTAGTATATAGGTAGCATTCCCTTATCTCTCCAGTTCTATTGCTTGAGTTTATATGAACCTTCTAAAAGTTTTGCAGTTTTACAGAGCTTACACTATTATGGTCTGGCTCCTGTGTCAATGTCCACTTTCTTCACCCATCTCCTCTAGGACACAAGGATTTGGTCCTATATGGGTTTCCAAGTATAAATCCACTCAGTTCAAGATTTCTTTGTATCTTTTCAGAATGTACCAATAATTTCAGGTTATTCCTGGAGGGATCTCATTAAGTATTATTTCATCTGCTCTTTCAGAGTTGCCAGCTCTCCATCCTTTCTCTCTGGCTCCCGCCTTCCAACCCTTGTGCAGAATAACACATTCCTTCCATTGTCCCAACCTTAGCAGTTCTTCCCTCACCCAGACCATTTGCCATCTCACCTTTTACCCTCGTCATTTTCAGAATATATTTTTTTCCAAAGAAATACAATTCCCTTTCTAAGAGAATTTCTGGTGCCAGAAATAACATTTTCTCCACATCTTTATAGAAACATAATCACATTACTTAAATAGAAGAAATAAACTGGGAGATGGGGTCAGGAAAGGCTGTTGAGGGGATGTGAACTTAGAGATGTCAGCCGGAGTTAACGGACAGAAGAAAAGAGCATGTACATATCCCAGGCAAAGCAGACAGTACCAGCAAGGCACAGAGGCTAGAAGTGCTCTGTGTTTGGGAAGCCAGTATGGCAAAGGTGCAAGGAGTATTCACGCTGAAGAATTTAGGCTTTGATGTGTATTCAGCGAGAAATCATTAAAGCATGTTGTGTGTGTGTGTGTGTGTGTGTGTGTGTGTGTGTTTTGGAGAGAACGGGGATGCCATGACCAGATCTATATTTGAGAAAGATCACTCTGGGTACAGCGTGGCAGATGGATCAGAGCAAAGGAAAAATTGGTGGATAGGTGACCCATCAGGGGATAATCACAGTTGTTCAAACAAGAAGTGACATGGTGCCATACACTAAATGTTTGTGTCCCTTCCAGATTCATACGTTATGATAGCCCAAGCAGACTGAAACCCATGGGAATGGGAGAGGGGAATGGAGAATATTTCATTTAATTTTTTCTCTGTAATATTTTGTAATTTCATGTGCATGCCTTTTCTATGATACAGAGTGGAAGAGAATATAATTTAGTGTCATAAGATCTAAATTTGAGTCCCAGATTTGTGACTTTTTCAGTCACTATGCCCATAGAGTTTCTGTTTTGAGATGTGTCAAGTGGCTGTTTGGGCTGAGTATGCTATCATTAACAGAGGAGAGGCCTCCTCTTCGTAGGTCAGGCAAACACTGTGGAGGTTTTCTGAAATAGTTCCCTTGAATGGATTTCCTCCTCTTCCTCCTCTTTCCTTCTGTTTTGTAAGGTTATCTTTGCTTTCTTGAAGTATCTGCAGTTTTTGGGAAACTTGGGCTTCGCTTGCGGAATCCAAGTTTCGATAAGCCAAAAACCCTGGATGTTGCAGCCTCAATTACCTCCTGCAAATTTCCCCTTGAAAAGTTGCTGCGTGGTATTAACATTTGGAAACCTGAATATGAAATACTTATTGCTTGACCACGGAAAGGAGCTTTTGTGTAGGTCTTTGGAATATTCTTCTTGAAGATTTTCCTGGTAGTTTCAACCTGACAATATCTGTACCTTTTCCTCCCTCTTCTGCATGGGAATGTACAAACTTAATTCCTGCATACTTGTCCTTTAATATTCCTCCAGCAGTTGTGATTCCAGGCTCCTGGTGAATTTGTGTTCCTGTAGGTTCTCTGAGGAACTTCTAGAGGATTTCCTAGAAGGATCCAGATGCTCCCACTTCTCCCAGGAGCATTATCTGTGTAACTCTGAGTTGGAGTAAATCTTATTCCCCAGGAAGAGAAAATTCAGTGGATGCACAGTGTTCGTTAGTTCAAATCTTGATTGAATCAGAACATCCTTAAAGAAACAAACATGTAGGAAATAAAACATGGCTTGGAATCAAGAATCATCGGCTGCCTGATAGCTGTGCAAACTTGGGAAAGTTACAATGCATTTCTAAACATTAAAATCCTTGTCTTTTAAGCTAATATAACTCATTGCAGGATTATTGGGAGAGTTAAATGAGATTATGAATGTGAAAGGACTTTCTGAACTTTGTAACAGTGTATAAATTTTGATGTCATAATTATTCTACATTACTTTTTGCATGTTGCATTAGCAGTGGACAGACAAAAAGGCCAAATGAATGATATAATTGTAAATAACAATCTAATAGCTTTTGGTATGAGGTGAATGGGAGTAAGAAAGGAGGACGCAAGAAAGGAGGAAACACCAGCTTGCTGGAGATGTAATTATTTTGTCCTTAAACAACAGGTAAAAATGGTCTCCTTGACATTTTGGTCATGAAACAAAAACTTAAATTTATGCCACTAATCTGAGCCAGTATTTCAGTCCAGTATGTTAACAAAAACATTGTAATGACACAAGTAAGGCCACCTCTTGTAGAATTTTTGGCTTAAAAGTGTTGAATACTGACCAAACATTGCAAGAAACTACTACTTAGAGATCTTAATTATAAGAACTCAAGAGATAAGCGTCTCAACTTTTAGAAGATTAAGTATATCCTAAATTTCATTCACTTCAATTAAACCTGTCTCTCCAGTCCTTCATTTGGGACAGTTAACCCAGAGACAATGATGCCTCATCTGCAATGATTTCCCCTATAATTATAACTAGGGAAGAGCAAACATTAGCATTTGGAAACAAATAAACTATTCTGTGTATTTTGGATGATACATAATCATTTGGACAAGTAACTTCCTCTACTGTCCAAAGCTTTCTCCAAAAATGCTTTAGTGGTTGTTGAGGTATCTCATGCTATTTAAGTTGATTTCATTTTTCCCCTGGCAGTTTTCACCTTTGTTTTAGCTACTTCTAGATTATATACTTGGAAATCAGGCTTTAAGGTAACTCTATCTTAGAGAAATTACCAGAACCCCAAACTGAAATCCCTGATCTGACTGGCATCATGTTATTTTGCTTTTTGTTTTTTTTGTAAATGGGGAGGTTTGCTGAAATCAGGTGGGCAAATAATCAGAAGGAAAGGTGAGAGTAAAGCCCCAGGAAAGCATATTTGAAATGGGAATGTGTGGGTACAGATTTGGGTATTTGCCATCTATTCAACTGGATTTATAATTTGGGAGGAGTCAGGGAAGAGACGAATAGAAAGAAAGAATTATTAGTTGCCATGAGAGAATTTTAAAAGCTTTAAAAAAACTTTGGTAGGCAAAGATTAAACTAACTGAGTCAGTGAACTTTGATTGAAATTTTCTGTCCGTGGATGATTTCTCCAAATGTTTGGAGGCTTTCTTGTTCAAAGGCTTAGGGATAGCACTTTCTCAGCTGTTTTATTCATGGTGAAGAACTCACTTCTACCAAGGTGACTTATAAAAGCATCCTAATGCCTTTAGCTTCCAATCCCTCCTCCTGAGAAACTATTCTAATTTTGCCAAATGAGTTGGGAAGGTGAGTCTGTGTGAAACTTATTCCAGGTTTGCCTTACTGCAAATTATGTTCCTTTTTGTTATGAATGTCTGAAGATAAAAATACTATCCCATCGCCATCTGTTAAGTGTATTCCATACATTTCTAGGATATATTAGAACAATACCTGGTGTATTGAATTTATCTTCCAGAGATGGGACGGTCTCATCAGTCTCCGGTGTCATGGCACAGCCAGGACGCCCGTGAATAATGAAGCCACCCTTATCGTGTGCAGAGGAATTCAATTTCCTCTCTATTGTAATGCCATATTTGATTCACTTACTTCTTATTTTTATTTTTAAAGGTTGCCTACTGCTCCAAGGCTCTTTCTTTGTCACCACTAATATGAAACATTTCTCAGAATTATCCAGTTCTGGGTCTATTATCCTTACCAAGCTTGGTGAATACCTCGAAACGCTTAATCGGAGTACACGGTACATAGACATATTTTCAGTCTATGAATGTCAGGCAACTATAGGATGACATTTTAAGTTCGACTGGTAAATTCATCATCACAGACATTGTCTATTTGATTTGATTTTTGTCTGTCTTACGTATTCTAAAGCAGCACACATGATCCTGTAGCATGTGAGCGGTATCATATACACTGAACCTTAACAAGGGAATTTGAACCCAATTAGAACCCAATTAGAGTAGCACAAGATTCTACGAGAATGAATCTCCTGTCTTCGCTGGTTTCCGCTTTAGAGAAACAAGACAATGTTTCCACATTACATTTACCTAATGAATGAGACTCAGTCTATTAGAGGATATATAAAATAAATTAAATTCTGTGGCAGGTGGACACCCTGAGGGCACTGCGTTTTTTAACACGGTGTTGGTATTCTCCAAGACCACTGCATGCGCTTAGCAGATCTGTCTTCAAAATTCGCTTTATAGGCCACTTGCAGACTTCTCTTTTGCTTTCCTAATCAAAACTGCAATCCTAGGTAATTTGGTAAAATATTAAGTGAATAATTGCTTCAGAATATTTTAGGTTTAGGGACATAAATCTTATTTTTTCTACATGCCTTCTGATGCTAAGAAGCAGGGAGGTTCCAACCTTGCAATTTCAGTTTCTGGTGAGCTCTATTACTTTCCATTCTGAAAAATTAAATTCCTTCCGCAGACGGATGTAACAGAATCCTCAGCTAAATTATAGTGGGAAGAGGATCTGACTTCAGGGGTCTATACAGTACGTACTCAGGATCAAGATAAAGAAGAGTGTAACGAGCTCTAGGGTTTTGGAATGTATCCGTGTGTACTTACGAATGCGAGGTCTTTTTGGCAGATGGTTTTTGTTATGCTCTTCCAAACCGATGCTAAACTGAGCACCAACTGGGATAATAAGGACGTGTGGTGGGTGAACCTCATAACTGCAGTTGTGGATGGAGGGGGCTTCCTAATTAGACCCTGGCAGCTTAAATCTGGCAGCCTCTGTAACAAAAAGTGGTTGTGATAATAATGACAGCAACAGGGTGTGTCGTGTGTGAACAGAGAACCATTTGCATTTTGCAAGAAGCAATCTGCTTTGGGATGTAGCTCTTCCAAAATGTCCAGGTTTGGTTTAGATTCTGCTTTGGTTCTGTTGGTGGTTTCCTTTATCCTTCTCTTATCTCCTTCTCTAGCTTCTACGTGACGATGGGCTTTTTTTTGTTTTTTGTTTTTCTTTTAATTATTCCCTCCCACCCGCACCCACTGCCCCTTCCTAGTTGGAAGGCTGTATATTACCTTTTTAATTCCTTAACGGCTACACTGGTTATTAACCCACGCTTCTGACTTAGTAATACCAAGTATTAGTCAAAGTTCTGCCCTCCTCCCAAATGATATAAAAACCTTAGAACTCAGCAGCTCTCATCACCTCTGCAATAGCTTGCAGGTTGTTGTTGTCCCATATCTTAGTTTCATATAATTTTTAAAAACTCAAAATTAGTTTTTAGTGTTACCTTATAAAGCCAATGCTTAGATTTACCCCACGCTTCTAAGTCTTTGCTCATCAATCCTCCTTGCATATCCCTCATTCCTTTTCCTTCCCTCTTCCATTCTAAGTTGGTTTCACTCTCCTGAAGTACATCTTTTTTTAAAAAAAAATGTTTTAGTGAATAATCTTTTTTAAAAAAATTATTTATTTATTTATTTATTTATTTATGGCTGCGTTGGGTCTTCGTTACTGCGCACGGACTTTCTCTAGTTGCGGTGAGCGGGGGCTACTCTTCGTTGCAGTGCACGGGCTTCTCATTGCAGTGGCTTCTCTTGTTGCAAAGCATGGGCTCTAGGCATGCGGGCTTCAGTAGTTGTGGCATGCGGGCTCAGTAGTTGTGGCTCGTGGGCTCTAGAGCGCAGGCTCAGTAGTTGTGGCACATGGGCTTAGTTGCTCCATGGCATGTGGGATCTTCCCGGATCAGGGCTCAAACCTGTGTCCCCTGCATTGGCAGGTGGATTCTTAGCCACTGCGCCACCAGGGAAGCCCTCCTGAAGTACATCTTTAAAAGGACCTTTTCTGTAGGGATCTGTTAATGATAATTATGCTCAGTTTTGTAGTCCGAAAATGTTACTCTAAATAATGTCTAATTTATCTAAGAAATAGTTTAGCTGGGCATTTAACAGTAAGTGGACAGTTATTTTCTTTTTTAGGACTTTGTATTATCTTTTTTTCTGGCTTCCAGTATTATTATTAGGATGTCCTCTATGGACTGCCTTTGCTTTCTAGATGATTTATTGTAAAAACACTATTTTTGTCTTCACTGTACTCCAGTTGCACCACTCTGTGCTTGGATAGAGTCATTTTTGTTTATCCTGTTCAGTACCAGGAAAAAGAATTGTCTGAGGCCTTAGAAAGGAATTCTGGTACTGCCTCTCCTAAATTTCCATCATTTATCAATTGCCTTCCCAATGTTTGCTTTGTCTGCTTACCACTTGTACCGTAATTTACTTAATATCTTTCTTTAAATTGACTTTAAAAACTCTTAATTATAGTATAAATAAACATTAAAAGCCTGTGAAATCATGGGTGTAATATGCCAGTTATAATTTTCCTAATGAGACTATACCTATTTTATTTAAATAATTATATGTACATCACAATAGAAAAGTTCACCTGTGTTCCTCCTAAAATACCCTGTACATCAGCAATGCATACAGCCTATGGAATGAGAAATGCTACTTTAGTGTGCCATTGTTTGAGATCCTCCTCAGACTTACGGAGGATTTTTTTCTTGATTGCCTGATATGATTTCTGGAAGATTCTGCATTTGGTTAGGGGATTATCTGATTCTGGGCACATCATCCATTATGAAAGGAAAGGAAATTTCTATGCTCCTCGCCGTGCTGGCCAATGGAAGTGACTAGAAGTGGTGAAATCAGAGGTTGAGAACTTGGGGAATCCTCTAGAATCAAGCTACTTGATTCTCAGTCTCTGCTTCACAAGATGGACATATAAATTTGCACTTCAACGATATGTTGGGTTAGTCTCTTCCACCAAGGGAACTGATGAGTAAAGCAAAACTTTTCCGAAGTTTGCACTTCTTAGGAGATTAACAAAAGCAATAAAACATGATACTAACTTACCGCTGTTACAGTGAGCCAAGGGTGAAAGAAATTTATGGGCAAATTTAAAATGCTTTGGTTGATCAGAATATTCACACAAGTATGCTAATTGAGGAAGAGATAATTCCTCAGTCAAATTCGCACTCCAACTGGGATATTATCACTGTTTGAAACACTGAAGAGCCTATGATATGCTAATAGCTTTAAATTGGTTCGCATTCAAATTTCTAGGTGTTTGGGGAAACTAAACATGCTTTACAGTAATTGGCCTCTTCTGTAAATGTGGCCTTAGGTACCACTTCTTGTGTTGAACAGCCACTTCTACGTCCAGGAGTGATGGGTTCCAGGCCTAGTTATCTCAGTCTTCCTTAAGCAGACATGGCTCCATGCCATCTCACTGGGAGGCCTTCCCTAGTGTGGTACCTAGCTGTTTAGCTGGTTTTAATTTGGTCTTTTGTGGAAAGTTTTATTTAAAGACAATTATAAAAAGGACCACTAATGCCCAAGAAAGTGAAATTTGAGCCAGGATGGAAAGGATGCAAAGATGCCAGTAAACCATGAATACTTTAAAGAGAAACTCCAGAGAAAGAATGAAATCAAACAAGTCTCACTCCACCACAACAAGCTGTGCTTAGTTTTATATAAATATTCACTTGTGTGTCTCGTGTAGGGGATAAAAGAATGGCAAACTGGTTCACAGTAGTTTCTACCCTACTTATTGGAAAATGCATGAGCTCAGTGGTGATTCAAGAGGATACAAATTAATACAAAGAAAAAGTCTTTGCGAAACAACAGTCCCTGTTCCCAAAAAAGGAAAATAGGAAAGAAATAAAAGTAAATTTTAAAATAAGAAAGAAAAACAAATCCCCCGAAGCTATAACTTTGATGTTTTAGGTTAAGAAAGAGAGAAAGGCAGTTAAGAATCCATTGCTTTCCACCCATGTGGTGGCTTCTCCACTACCTGGGAATACGGAGATGAAGGACAATAAGCTGCCGCCTTTTGACAGGATAACGTGGCTATGGGGGCTTGCCTTTGGAGATGGTGTTAAGTGATGACAGGGCAGACGTGGATGGAATAGACAGGCCGCAGAGTTCCTGATGGGCCAGTGTCAGCAGGCAGACCCCAGATTGTCTGTTTCTGGTCTAGTGACCATAACTATGCACAGCCTTGGACTAGTAAGTAGACTTTGCTTAGGGCACCAAACCAACCCTCTGTTGAAAAGTTGGGTAAGTTTTCAAGCTCATTGACGAGGGGTGTGTATTAATTTTCTAGAACTGCCATAACAAAGTACTATAGATAGGGTGGCTTAAACAACAGAAATTTATTTCCTCACAATTCTAGAGGCTAGGAGTCCAAGAGCAAGAGTTTACAGGGTTGGATTTATTCTGAGGCCTCTCTCCTTGGCTTGTGGATGGCTGTCTTCTCCCTTTGTCTTTGCATGGTCTCCCCTTTCTGCCTGTCTGTGTCCTAATCTCTTCTTATAAGGCCACTAGTCATATTGGATTAGGACCCACCCCAATGACCCTGTTTTACCTTAATTACCTCTTTAAAGGCCCTATCTCCAAATACAGTTACATTCTGTAATACTAGGGGTTAGGATGTCAACATATGAATTTGGAGGGTGGGGACAATTCAGCCCTCAGAATAGAATTCAGGAACCCTGATTAAACATCAAATGCTGGTGAGTATTTAATAATTATGGTATTTGTTAATAATAGTAAAACAATTCTGAACAGAAATAAAAAACCTCCAATAATGTGAGATTCTTTGTGACCTAAAAGAAAGCGCATCATTTTTCTTTATCTACAAGAATGAAAAATTGTGTTGAAATGGTATAAGCCAGTTTTGAGGAACTTGAGTATTTCTTGATGTGCAACTACAATGGCCTCAAGAAATATCTCCCCACAATTCCCTCCACCCCCAAACAATTTATCTAATGCTTTGGGAAAGGGTTCTGTTTATACTTGGTCGATTATGGATAATAAATAAATGATAAATAGAGTCATAGACTGAAGTTCAAAAATTTGAGAAGCTTTGAAAGATAAACTTTAAATGAGATTGATAATGACATTTATACCTGTATTTTTTAAAAAACATGTTATCTTTTTTTGGCTTCTTTGAGGGTAAAATTTGTGTCCAAACCTCATGGTAGGGTTGGACATGGTTGCCTCTGACATGATTAGTTGGGCTCTTCAATCTACATCTAGGTACTTTTAGGTTTCTTTATGCACTGTGCCCTGTAGAGGCATGTTTGAGACCTAGAGATTCAAACAGAAGCTAAAGGGGAAAATATGTATTGTTAATTAGACTATACATCTGCAGACTCCAAGAGTGAGAAGTAAACTGTTTCCTAAAGGCCAATGTTTGCATTCTCTCTGGGCTTCTGAGGACCAGGAAAAGTTTGAGTTAGCAGAAAATGAGGTTCACCGGTGATGAGCTATTCTCATTTTATCTTTGTAAGAAGATGGACAGTAAAAACAAAACAAAATGCATAGTTAGTATTGGAGGCATGATTTTAACATTTTCAAGGAAATGCTATATTCTGGACCAAGTTTTATCTCCATAAAAACTGCTGACATTAAAAACCATAAAAGTAAGATATTCATTGGAACCCTTTGAATACAGATATGTAATTCTTTTTTTTTTTTTTGCGGTATGCGGGCCTCTCACTGTTGCGGCCTCTCCTGTTGTGGAGCACAGGGTCCGGACACGCAGGCTCAGCGGCCATGGCTCACGGGCCCAGCCGCTCTGTGGCACGTGGGATCTTCCCAGACCAGGGCATGAACCCGTGTCCCCTGCATCGGCAGGCGGACTCTCAACCACTGTGCCACCAGGGAAGTCCACAGATATTTAATTCTTAATTTCATAATAAAGCATCGGGGCTCCCTCTCCCTCCAACGACACACTGACTTTATTTTGTTTGTCTCTTAAACTGATTTAACCACTAGATACACTTAAAAACATCTCCCAAGTACTAGTAATTATAATTTGGTAGAGCTATTCATGACAAGGCTTGACATTAAATAAAAATTTGCCTGTAAAATGATATGCATGTATCTCCCAAATACCTCATTGCTTGTTTTTATGAGTGTTATGGAGTAATACATCTGTGGTGAAGGTGTTCACAAATCTAATAGCAATGTTATTATTTCTGACTTTTATATAGAGTTTTTCAGTTAGTCATCACAACGTACATAACAAATGTAGCTTCATCTGTTTGCCCAGTACTAGCTACTTTCAACTTCCTTGCTTACAAGTGGAGAAAGGGAACCAAGGAGGTGAGGCATGATTTTCTACAAAGGTCCCTGAGATTTGGTGGAAGGACTGTCAAGGAGAGAGGCTTCTTTTCTGACCGCTGCGTTGCTAGTCTAGCCCCCTTATCAGGCTTTATTTTTCCCCCGTGGGAGAAGATGAACTCTCTCACACGTGTTTACAGTACAATATGTAAGGCAAAATGGCAAAGCACAGTTGTGTCAATACCATTTTTGAAGGACAAATTAAAAAAAGATCTCTTTCATAAAATCAATAGCGAGGGAGAGAAAATCAAGATGAATGGGCGAGGGAGAGAAGGTAACCAGGATAACAAATGGGGAGAATCTTCTTACTCCTCTGCCCGAGTGAGCAGAGGTAAACAATTATTCGCTGAATGTGTGTTTTCACTGAGTAAGTTGGGTCAACACAGTGTGATAAGAGGAAGAGAAGATAAATTGTTGAGGCATAAAATATAAATGTTTATCTGAGTATTTATCACCCCTTGATCTAGTGTGGAATTCATAGATGGAGCGCAGCGCTCAGCAGGCTCCGCGCTTGGTTTATACGAAGCCTCAGAATCGTTCAGCAAACCATGAAACGTGCTTTCTCCTCTGGGGACCAATTTCTCTAATGGCGCGATCTAATTCAATTGTGTGCTTACTCGGTTCAGAGCGAAGGCCACGGAAGGATCAGTGCCACAGACATTCTGTTTGGGGTCTGGAGGGATGGTGATTCTGCTCTGGGGAGCCTGGAAAGCATGGTTATTGCTTCTTACTCAAAATGTTGGTTGGTCGTACGTCTCTCCCAATCTTTCTTGCTCATTTAATCCAGGCAAGAACCCACTGGGCAAGGATCACATACATCTCGCCTGATTTTGAAATGATAGTAACAGCTTCTCTTTTTCCTGAATTCTGCTTTTAATCCCTGTTTATTTAGCACTTTGGGGGAATGGTCTATGTCAGTTCACTAACTTTTTTCAACTTGCTATAGCCAGTCACCATACAATTGATTGGATAGCTTATAGCCGTTCTGAATTTGTCAGTAAGACCCCCAAATACCACATTAATTTCATGTTGTAATTTAGAAAGTCCTACATTGTAAACTGTCATAGGCCAAGGTTAATCTAATGCTGCTCATTTTGTGTTGTTCATGTTTAGTACTGTGTTCATGGTGTTTTGACAAGTTATAAATACTTTCTGGTGTTAATGAATTTATAGAAAGAGCCACATTTGCCTACAAAGAGCTGATTCCAAGTAGGGTTTTTGCTTTGAGTTATTTGTATGTGATGATAGATGTGATTCTCATTCAAATATCCTCTTCTAGTTGTTTCACCAGGAAATGATAATTTCATTTGTACTGGACAAAAGGGAAAGGTAAACAGGCTATCTTGTACATTAGGCCTTATGCATCAGCTAAGCCTTCCAACTCTTATACTTACAATTAGTAGGCTTAGATTGAAAAGAACAGTGCCCCAGGGAGTTTTAATTTTCTCCTAGGTATCTGATTTCCAATGCAAACAATAGAATTACAGAATTTTGGAAACTAAAGGGAGCTTAGAGACTCTTTAACTCCCTGACTTTACAGATGGTGAAATTGAGGCTTAGAGAAGTGAAGTTACAAGATTAGTTAAGATTCGGAAAAGTCAGGACTTGGACTTGACTCTGTCTGTCCATTTGATTTTTTTATAATAGGAACCTCCTCCATGGCAGGCACTGTGCTAGTTACTGTGGATGCAGAAGTAGATGAGACAGATCCAGACCCTGAGGACTGAAAACTTGCTGGGTCAGTCTCCTTCTATTGGACCTACTGGCTGGATCATCTGGATGTTGACTTCCTGGTGAAGCACATTCATGATTTAAAGTAATGTTTACAAAATATAAATTCCCAGATAACTGTTTTTAATCCTAGTCTCTTCTTCCAGTTTTAACATTATGGTTTTCCAGGAATGTTATCTTAAACTAGCTTCACCAAGGTATCTCTCTTCCCATCCTTCTAGTCTGTTTGAAGTTCTGTGACATTGGAAATTACTGCTCCAATAACTTCCTTTGTGCTGGTGATTTCTCCTCTTTCCACTGTTCTCTAGTGCCGGTAGTCCAAAAAGAAACACCAAGAAGGAAACTACCAAAGATCCTGAGAGAGAAGGCTTGACCCTCTTCCAGCACTTCACAGACTGCTGCGCATCTTAAGAGTCATTCCCATGAGGCTTCTCCCATAACCAGTTTCTCAAGAGGTTTCTCTGAAATAATTTATTCTCTCCTCTCTCTGTTTTCTTTTTCTATCTTGGCAGATGCTAGAACAAAGACCTAGGTCCTGTGTCTCTCAGCATGAAGCCTTCTCATTGGCTTTTTTCTTATTAGCAAGAAATACTTTTTCATTTTTTAGTCTTTTCATTTTGTCTTTAATGAGAATTCGTGTTTGTTTACATGAAGCTTTATCATTTACATAGTGTTTTCATATACGTTGCCTTAGTAAGCCTCAAAGCAAAAATACCAGGTAGGCAGAGTTTTCCTTACATCTCCATTTTGCAGTGTGGAACAGAGGCTCAAAGCATGTAGTGACTGATTAAGAGGATCACATCATTGGTGCCTGCTAGAAGAAGGGGCAGCTCACTGAGAAGGCATTTTGACTTGTTCCATTAAGCCACACTACCACCACGCTGACCTTTCAGATCATTTCTCTTAAATAATGTATGAAGATAAAAGATATTGAAGTACGCTTGAACAACAGCATTTTTTCAGAGCATGGAATAGGCTTTTAAAATATTTGCATAGAAGGTAGCAAAATTTTTTTTATTGAAGTATAGTTGTTTTACAGCGATTCAGGTATACAGCCAAGTGATTTAGTTATATATCTATATATCTATTCTTTTTCAGGTTCTTTTCAGAAGATAGAAAAATTTTAAATAGAATATTGAGATGTGTCTCAACAATATATGAGTTTATGTTGAATTTGTTAAATAATTTGTCTAGTAATGGCATTTGATCTTCCGCAAGTAATGTTCCCTTGGGAAGGCAGTTTGGGTCCCAGCATAGAGGTTAAGAGTGCAGACTCTGGAACAAGAACGTCTGGTTTCAAGTGCTGGCTCTGCCACTCCAAGCTGCGTAACCTTAGGCACGTCATGTAACTTCTATGTCTCAGTTTCTTAATCTATAAAATGGGCATAAAAATAGGCCCTGGATTATAGGCTTGTTGTGAAGATTGAAAAGCATGTATGTGCGTGTGCACATACACACACATACTGTAGGAGAGTGCCAGGCACATAGCAGGCCCAACTGAAGTGCTAGCCATCTCTCCTGAGAGTATGTGTCAGGAAAACAACCTGGACTTGGAGTTCTGGGAGAGTAACTTCAAGGCTCAGGAGAGCACAGTGCAGCAGAAAGGCGGGGGTACATATGAAGGAGGTGGTTGGCAGGCACAGTGGGACTGGCGAGAGCTTGGAAGCCCCAACAGAGTCAGGATGCCCTCTTCCAGGTGGCACACTGCTTTCCCTCTGAGCTTGGTTCAGGGGTGCAGCTTTAGCCCCAGGGGTAGAGGCTTGGAGTGAGCCCCCTCCATAACTGAGCCTTTATTACCAGGCAAATGATGAGGATAAGGGCTTTGGAAAAAGTCTACATGAAAGCTTCTGATTATGGGAACCGGGCTACACAGTGGCCAACTCGACTCTGGAAGACTCTGGAAGGCGAGTTCCTAGGTAAGAATGAAGCCACACAGAGAGGACCAGTGCTCTCCCTTCAGCAGTTGTCGATGGGGACCATGTGGTTCTGGCTGCTAGAGGAGGAGCCTGGGGAATCACTTTGCTCTGCTTTCTGGGTCTGATCTCCAGGGACTGGGACCTGCTCCCACATGGCCTGGAGTGAGGCTACTAGTGGGCATGGCGGGTAAGTCTACGGCTGTCTAAGAACTTGCTCCTTCAAGTCAGGGTTACTCTGTGAACCAGGTTCAGGCTGGGGCTGTCACCGGTGGGAAGTTTCTTCCCCTTCAATGCAAAATCTTTGAGGGCAAGGACTGAGCATGGGCACTGTTGCTCCCTCACACCTATCCCACATCTGTCAGAATTACAGGTGATCGATGAATAATTGGTGAATGAATTGGAATAATTAGAGAGAAGAGGGGGAGGTGAGGTAAGAGCTGCCTGAGCCAGAGGAGGAAAAGAAATTAGGCCTCAGGCCTGATGACTGGTCAGCTGAGGTGCCCGCCAGATCAGCACTTTTCAAATTACAGGAAGGTATATAGACTTCTGGTGATGCTACGGAGCAGAAAGAAATGAAAATTGATCCCAATTTCTGTGGGAGAAACTCAAAAAGAGACATTTCAGAAACAGAGAGCCAACAGATATTAGTTTTAAAAATGCACACCAGCGTCCTTTATAAACTGACATGAATAGGCACTATGGTCATTTGCTAGAAAGGGAAATTGAGACCAAAAAAAAACAAATGGCTCAAGCCCCTACAGTAGTGGAAGGCAGGAGGAGAGGGCAGGAAGCAATCTGTCTTATGTGTGCTGTTCTGTCTTCCTGTTTAAAAATTATAAAATCCAAACAGCAAATGAAGCTGCATTTAATTCTAGGGAAGAGACTTAAGATTATTTAGTACATGACAGGTGCAATCTCCTTAGGGTGAGGAGGGAGATCTAGGGCTTAATGTGGAGCAGGGAAGCAGAACAGATGTGAGAAGCCGTCTTCAAAATAACTGTGGATTTCAAAGTCAGTCTAGGAAGCTTCAGGCTGTGGCCTAATCCTTCCAGAAAGATAGTCGTTCTGGTCTCACTTTGAGCTGAATCCTCAAGCAGGTAGCCAGAGGTAGAAGGGGTTTGAAACAAGGCATGGCTTTAATTCAAGCAGAGTCGGTCTATGGCTGTGAAAAGCCAGCCCCCAAGTTGTCCTCCGGATAATTGTCTTTCCTGCCCCTAGTTCAGGCCATTTTGGTTTCTCTCCGGCTGCAGCCTGCAAATGGTTTCTAAAGAGCCTGGAGAGCCGCACAATCTCGTTTTGCAAAGAACTGCTTTACTGCAAGGCTGGGGGGTTGGCACACGAATGGTAAGGATTTCACTCATGTTGGGTAAGGCCTGTAGAGTGGTTAGACTCCTGTGCTGGGTGTCAAGCACCTGCGTTATCTGAAGCTGCTAGCATGACAGACCTTTGCTGGCAATGGATAATTTTTAAAGTCAGCTTTCACACTGGTTTTAGAATATCAAAGGAAATATGAAAACTATAAGGGTAATATTGGAATTCTAGCTCAATGCTAAGAAAAACATTTTTAGTAAGGCTGCCGTCAACCTCAGGCTCTTGGAGGTGGTAGCAGTGGGGGGATGGGACATAGGAAGGCTGTATTTCGATTTTTAGAAAAGATCAGTGAAGAGAAATTTTTTTCTTTTCTTTCTTTCTTTTTGTTTTTTTTAAGGTTAGGATATATTTTGACAATTCAGTTCTAGCACTGGACATGTGTTGTAAGTGTTTTATTTCATGGCACCCTGGATTCTCCTCTCTCTTCCTTTCATCACTTTTGTCTCTTTCCAGGTAGTCTCTGAGCATCTTAAAAGTACTCTTTTTTTTTCCTCTCTGTCCCCATTTCTTAGAATAGTGCCTGGCACAAAGTAGATCCTCAATAAATATGTGTTGAGTGAACAAATGAGTTCACAGGTTGTGGAATGACCAAAAAATAAACAAAAGGTTGTTTAATTCATGCTTTTGTTTTTGGTTAAAAGTTTTGGGTTGTATTTTGATCAATACCTAGTTCTGTACCACAGCAGGTCAGAGTGAAATTTACAGACTCTGGAGCCAGATTTTCTGAGTTTGACTCTCAACTCTACTACTTACTGTCTGTGTAACCTTGGACAAATTACCTAACCTCTCTGTGCCTCAGTTTTCTCATATGTAAAATGAGGATATTAGTGGAATATACCTCATAGAGTTGTTATTAGAACCAAGTGATTTAATACATGTAAAGCACTTAGAACAATTCCTGGTGCGTAGTAAGTGCTGTGTCAGTCGTTATTTCATTAGTCATGCCCTGGAGTGATTCTCAGAAAGCAAGCCTACAGAAAGGGTTCTATCTTATTACCAAGAACTCAGATGAGTTTTCCAGTCTCTTTATATTGTTTTAATAATTATTCAAAGTGACATGTGGTTTCCTCTCCATCCTTTTCTGGGACTTATTTTTAGTAGTTGGGGAAGCTGATATCACAGCTCCTGATGCTCGTTGCCTTGGCCAAGACTGGCTTTCTAAATAAATGCAATATGAGGGTCCTTTGGTCAGAGATGAGCTATAAACCACTCTTCCAAGAATAGAGTCTGATGTGGAGTGAGGGGATCACACTCTCATTATAAATCTACAATACAAAAATTATACATTCCCTCAAATTGTCTTAGTCTTCAAAATTCGATTCTTGGTAGGGAAAGCTTCAGATGTATAGGACCTGAGTTAGGCCAATGGAAAACCTGATGAATTGAATGGTAACTACCCGAATCGGTTGAAAAAACATGCAGCTCTCTGGATTTCTGCAGTTCTTAGATATGTGAAGTTATGTAAAAGCGTTGCTTTGGCCCACTGCAGGATGCTTGATGCAGTTTCATGGCATGTTTAAATCTCTGCAATCTAAGACGACACACTACTCTGATTTACCCGCAGATTGGCTCTTAGTCACATTACCGTTTTGATTCTTTCCTTTCCTGTTTGATTTACTTTGTGTGTGTGTGTGACGCTTCTCAAAGCCTTAACCATGTGGGATTATATTAAGTGGAACTAGTAACCAAGTTGAATACCAATAAACCTGGAATGGCTCATTATAGGGCAGGAATAAAGACATGGAAAGTGCTAGTAGTTAAATAGGAGTTTATGTATCTATTAAAAAGGGTTCTGTTTTTCAGGCTGCCTTTTGTGGCATATTAGATATGCTTTCTTGTGTTGAAAATCTTGGCAACTCTTTCACATTAAATATTTCAAGATCATTTAGTTATTTATCCTTCAAATACAATGAGTAGAGCTATCCCACAAGGAGGAAAATGGAAAATTGCTGAAATTACAACTGTTTTTACTTTTCCCTAATGGAAATAGCCTTAAAATCCATGGGGGGAAAATCCAATTTGAAGGAAAGCAGTATTAGAAAGCATACAATTATGTATAGTGAATATTTCTTCAATGATGGAAAAATTCAAAATACATGGAGAGGAGCCTCCGTGACCATTTTCTCAATAAGGTGAGCTGATATTGTACACTGCTACTGGGGACTCCTGTGGCCAAGGAGACAGAGTAGAAGTGGATTTATTTTTGTGTTCTGAACTGGGGTAAGGGCACAATATCATTGATGGAGGTGAGACCATGTGCCAGAAACCACACATGCAATTTGATTTTCCATTCGGATTCTGCTCCTGAGAATAATTAAGTGATGATAATAACAGCTATTAATAAAGTTTAATTTAATAATGTAACTGTTGCACAAACTAAGTGAGGTACTTTTCTTAAGTTATCAAGTTCTGACATGTGATGTGAGTCAAGCCACTTAACCAAGTTTTCCTCCTGTGGTAAAACAGGGAATACACTTGACTCTTTTGCTCCCTTGAAGATGGAGGCCCTTAAAGTTTTTATATTAAGTATAGGATATATTTATGTTAATATAAATGTTTGTGTAACTAATTTTGTGAGTTCTTGATGGGTACCGGGTACCCATATCGTGTCCTTTCCTACTTCCCGTATGTTGGTGTGACTTTTCACATAACAGTTGCATTCAGGCAGGTGTAAAACTATTGAACAAGGAGAGTAAGGAAATGACTCCTGGTTCTTTATTTAACACATGGAAAAATGGATAGAGTATTGCGAAGCATACTTAAACCCACCCAGGATGAGATTGTCAAACTCTGGAAATACGACAGAGTTCCTATAGCCTTGTATATGGGCACCCAAGGGTGAAGCATTCATTTGGTCCTATCTAGGCCCTACCTCTCTAAACATAAATTTTATCTGGCTTATGGGAATGAGGCACTTAAAAGCATTAGATGAGGAAAAATAAATCCGGCCCCAATCCTCAAAACATTAGAAAGGAAATGGAGGTGTAATGAAATATGTTTTTTTCTCTCCATTTCTTGTGTCTACTGTTAAGGTTTTATGGAATTATTTTCCCAGGACTTGGCTATAGGGTTTACGAGCAACCCTTCTCAGTCCTTATACTACACAGCCTGATATTCGTGAGCTTTGGATATTATGCATTTTTGCACGTTTTACCCACAACTGGATCGTGTGTGGCCATAGCTCAGGATCCATAATGGCAGGCACTGTGTGTTTTGCAAAATATACTCAAAAAAGGTACATGATTCTTTTAATATTCCTTTTTAGAAGTTACAGTGAAATATTAAAACAGAGATAAAGCTGTAAATTATAATAAAATAAATAATAACAAAAAGCTCTAAATAATAATATAGTAACTGTGTACCCACCACTCAGTTTAAGAAATAAATATTACCCATAAGTTGAAACTCCCTGTATCCTTTCTTATCTTATCACCTCCCCACCTCCACCAGAAGTACCCTTATCTTGAATTTGGTAATTATTATTCCCATTTACATCTTATTCTTTTACTAAAGACAGTACAGTAATATATAGAATACAGTGGTAATTATGTATAACGAAAATGGTGTACAGCTTTTCATATTTTATGTTAATCGAATAAACTATTTTCCTGAAACTTGCCAGTTTTTTGCTCAGCATTGTTTGTGAAATTCATCCACGTGGATACGTGTGACTCTATTCATTTTCATGGCTATGTCGTCTTCCATTACATGAATATACTACAAAGAATTTAATCATTGTTCTCTTGATGGTCATTTAGGTTGTTTCTAGTTTTTGACTTTGCAAATATAGTTGTTATAAGCACCGCTGTACATGCTTTTTTGCATACATGTGTGAGAATTTCTCTAGGTTACATGCCTAGGAGAGGAATTGCTTGGTCTTAGAATACGTGCTTTGATTTTGCTAGATGACAACAGAATTACTCTTAAGAGCATCTCTTAATGTCACCAGAAGTTCCTCACAGGCAGCCCTTTACCTCCAGCTCCTGCTTCTTGTCTGATCCTTTCAGGTTGTCCTACTGACTTTCCTTACTGACTTCTGCTTTTTCCAGAAGGAAGGCCACGAATTGGTCTTCTATGCTTTCTCCAATCCAGGCCTGTTAGCATCTGGCAGAATTGGATTAAACCTTCTGACTTGTGCCCACTATGAATATAGACTTGTCCACATTTTGTTTTCTGTATAATTCTATTAGGAATCTAGAAGGTGGAAAAGAGGCATCTGTATTGGTGCCATCCCAAAGGCGCCCTAGAGCCTATACATTTGCCTAGTGCAATTGTACTGTTGCCTGGGAGACCAGGTACCACTCTGGTCCTTTTTGACTTTGACATTTTCGATATAGAATAGCCCTTGTTGGAAGCAACCTAAGTGTCCATTGACAGATGAATGGATAAAGAAGAGGTACCATGGCATACACAACTTGTTTTATAAGATGAACATTTCTTTTTTTCCTCTGTTCTAGTCAGAAGTCAGCTGGAATCTTAAATTTTCATAAATTACACATTTATTTGGGAACGGCTAATCAGTATTATTCCAGGGTCCTAATATCTATCTGCACCTGTATCTTGTGTTGAGAGATGAAAATAACTGATAGCTCTGAACCTTTTTAAGCAATGAGACAAATGATCGCTGCTCATCTTCCTGTGGCTGGCAGGGAATGATGTGAACAGAGGAATAGGATAGGTAAAAACATTGATTTTGGAGTTTGAAATATCTAACTTTTGAAAATAGTGTAAGAAAACTTATCAATTGCAAGGGCTATCAGAAAGAAGCATGACTGCCTGTCATTTTCTTAGTAACTTTAAAACACCTATGATTGAGTAGTCATGGGAAAAGTCAAAGGAATCATCTGGGACTTTGGCGATCTGGGTTTTCATCACGGCTCTTCTTACCAAATGAGTGTGTTATCTGTGTATTATCTCTGGGTCATTCTCTCCACTGGAGCTAGTGATGCCTGCATTGCTGTGATGCCAGGACGTTTGAGAGGATCCCATAAGGCAAGGCACGAGAAAGCAGCTCGTGAGAGCCATGAGCATAGGCTACCAGCTAGGTATCATCATCCAGCTGGTGAGATGGGAGCAACTGGTTCTAGCTGAGTTAGAAGGCACCCGAAAGCCACAACCAGCAAGTGTTATTTTTAAATGCTCAAATTTTCCTTATATGCATATATTTTCAGAACTTTGCATATCCAGCCATGGCAAAAACACATAGCTGACATTTTAGATGAAAGGTAAAATGGACAGTCTGCTCTATGGATACATGGGGGAGAAAGTGGGGTGTGTGGACCCTGAAGCGATCCCAGGAGTGAGGAAGAAGATCTTTCCTGGGCTGAACATCATGCCCCTGTGTTCCCCAGCTTTTCTGGGTTCCTTCCCATCTTTCAGGGGAGTTCCTAGCTAGTATAACTTGCTGTGGATTTGGGATTACAAAAATATGATCACTCTTGGCAAAAAGCTCCAGATGCTGGGAGAACTACTACAGAATAAGCCTGCTCTGCAGAATGATTTGATTCAAAATGTGTCCAATTTCTAGTCAGCAGAAGGCTCCTGAAATGTTTGTAGCATCTGTGGGCTCCGAGTTACTCCATCCGGGGTTCCAGATGCTGGCAGGCATTTCCCTCTATTAAATCAGTCTTAAAGGATTGCCATATGCACTTCAATCTAACCTTTCCCACACACGCGTTTCCACAAAATTGCTGCTCTACAGCAAATCTTTTCAACCACACTCATGTAAATGTGCCTTTTTCTGTGAATAGAATAGAAAGAGTACATATAAAATCTGGTTCAACAATAGTACCTTTATACACCACACTGAGCTTTATGCGGTGTGATGGGACACTGCTGCTTGATTCTTGGGAGGTCAGGGGACGTCTGGTCAGGCTTTTCTTGATAGTGAGTTCCCATTAAGCCATAGGGCTGGGGCTCAAGTATCAAACTTGTTTTACGGATTTCCTATCCTAAGTTTTATTCCTCCGAACTTTATAGCTTTCAAAGTATTTTCCTTATACCTAGGTGAGGTAGGCAGAGCAGGTGTTATTATCCACATTTTATAAAGAAACCAAAGCTTAGCTATGACTTGTAGATGTTAAATATAGTTCACTGTACTACATTTAATAAGATTTTTTTCCTATGTTATTTTATGTTACTTATTTATCGCGCAGGCTCAGCGGCCGTGGCTCACAGGCCCAGCCGCTCCGCGGCATGTGCGATCCTCCCAGACCGGGGCACGAACCCGTGTCCCCCGCATCGGCAGGCTGACTCCCAGCCACTGCGCCACCAGGGAAGCCCGTAGCTTAATTTTTGAACAATGTCTGACCAAAATCATAGGCCTGTATCTTTTTGAACTCTCTGAGATTATAGTGAAATGGACACAGATTTTTGGAACTATAAGCCACTGTAGTTTTCATTCCTCTTCAATCATTATGTACTGCAAATGCATAATATCTCCTTAGAGCAAATACATCCATAAGATAGAGAGAAGGGATTTGACCTTTAGGATGTCTTCACCAAATAGGAAGCAGAAGGGAACCCCTATGATGCTGAGAGGGGGAAACTGTGTCCTACTTCCTCAGGAGTAGCCTGGGGAGGCAGCCAACCTGTCTGAGTAGCAATACGTTGAACTCGACGCTGATGGGGGCAGGATGTGATTTAGCCATGGGTTAGGGATACATCTTGCACTTTTCAATCCCCAAAGCCAGTGGATCTCAAAGTTCCCATGGTCCCCACTGGGGAGCACAGAGATGTAGAATGGGCCATCAGGAATCAGGGGCCCTTCTCAACCAGAGATGGGTCACCTTGATCATGGATTCCAACTGCTGCTCCAGTGCAGTGCTGCCCCCAGAAGTCACCTCAAGGGGACTGAGGGCCCAGGGCTGCCCTAGTGACAGGACCCGAAGGACCCTCTGCTGATCAAGCCCCACCCCCACCCCATCACACTGAGGACTCCTAAGCTACTCTTTATACCCATGTGACACCTTCTCTTAAAAGATGGGGGGGATGTCATAAAGAAAACCTGAGAGGTTGAGTATTTTTCCAAATGAGACCTTAAGAAATTCTTCTAAATTGCTCAGAGAAATCTTTATTAGTTTAAAATTCCTCCTTTTTGCTCTCCCTTTCTACCTTCCCCCATTCTCCCAATTCCCAGTTAAAGGGAGGTGCTTGTGAGAGGTTTAGTTAACTTATAAGGATAAAAAGGATGTTGCATTTTTTTTTGTAGTATAGGTTGTCCCCAACTTCCAATAGTTTTTGACTTTACCATGGTGTGAAAGCAGTATGCATTCAGTGGAAACCATGCTTTGAATTTTGATCCTTTTCCGGGCTAATGAGATGGGGTATGATCCTCTCTGGTGATGCTGGGCTGTAGCAGTGAGCTGCAGCTCCCAGTCAGCTACACGGTCACAATCACGAGGGTAAACAATTTGTACTCTTTTTTTTTTGTCCCCTGCATTGGCAGGCAGACTCTCAACCATTGGGGCCACCAGGGAAGCCCAACTTGTACTCTTATAACCATTTTGTACCCAGACAGCAATTCTGTTTTTCACTTTCAGTACAGTATTCAATTAGGTGAGATATTCAACACTTTATTATGAAACAGGCTTTGTGTTAGATGATTTTGCCCAACTGTAGCCTAATATAAGTGTTCTGAGCACATTTAAGGTAGGCGAGGCTAAGCTATGATGTTAAGTGGGTTAGGTGTATTAAATGCATTTTTGTCTTAACGATATTTTTAACTTACAATGGGTTTATTGGGACATAACCCCATTGTGAGTTGAGGAAGATCTGTATATCCGAGTTTTAGGGTGTGAATTGTCCACCTTGCTATAATAGGACAGGGAAATATTCAATCAAGCTGAAGGCTACGTTAGAGGTCAGTGTACATGAGAACTTTGGAAGCAACAGGAAACCACAGGCATTTTTCTTTTCTTGTATTTGCTTTCATTCTTCCTTGCCTAAGGATCGTTTATATAATGGACATCAGCGAAAGTGCCTTCCTCCAAGAGGGCCGTCCTCCTGCCTACCGTGTGGGCCTCCAGGGGTCCCCAGGCTTATCGATTTAATTACCGTAAGACCTTTAGCAGTTGCCCCATGGTGCTTCTAGGATTTCCCAGAAGCTGTGCCGTAAATCTTCCACCCACTTAAACCTTTTGTATATCCCTCAGCCAGAATAATTGGGAAGAAAATTATGTTCATGTTATTTCAGTTGGAGAAAGTGCTCATAATTCAGGGATCTGTGCAGTGGGACATAGAAATCCATTACTTTTAGGGTTAGTTCCATATTTCATTGACCTTGGGCAGCTCTCTGGTCCACTGTGAAATGGATTGGGCTATGTGATTTTAAATGTCAGCATCTATTATTTGCTTGATTTGCCTATTCATTTAACACATATTTATTAAGCGCCTACTATGTGCTATCCTAGGTGCTATGATGTGATGATGAACTAGACAGGCATGGCCTGTGTCTTCATGGTGCTTTTATATGGATAGAAAAATTGAGAAACTCTATAATAAATTATAAGGTGACTTATACCATAAAACCATGATACAAAGCCTTTGTAATCTAACTTTTCACAGCCATACTTTTGTTCCAGATCTTCCTGGGTATCCGTGACTGGTTCTCTTAACAAGTCTGGTTCAGGTGGGTGTGGGAAAATGGCAGTGGAGAGAGCACTGAGGTCTCAGCACAGATATTGCTGGCAAAATGGCCCTTTTATGATTAGGGCAAAATAATGGAAGTGACTGACACTTAGAGCACCCATTGAATGCGAAGTGCAGTACTACAGGCTTAACATTTGTTACTACATCTGAGGGAGATCATCTCAGTTACTCTTGGCTTTGAATTCCCAGGTAAACTGTAGATACCTTTTCCACCAGTTTTCTGTCTTCTTTACCATGACCTCCTCTTCTCCTTTAGCAAAATACAGCACAAGAGGCCACCAAAGGGACTACATTAAAGAGAAGGGGTAACAGGTCAGGGAACTTCTTGATGAAGAAAGGGTGTGTATGGGGGAGAAACAGAAGAGGAAGAGTAGTACCAGTGAGTTCACCTCTAAATTTCATAAGAAAAGGGCATTTTTATAGCTGTCTATCCTAGTTTGAAGTAATGAAACATTTTCCTGAATGGGAAATCATGTCATCTGTCATGCTTGAGTAGGCTTAATCTAAAGAGAAGGAAAGTATTTCATATGTTTTTATGAGGAACTTTGAAAAAAAAACAATGACTAACCATCTGGTACATTTTAAAAATCTGCTCCGAAATGTATATTTTACATATTTTCTGGATGGCCTTATTTTACTGCCAAGCATCCCTGCAGAGATCCCTGTTTCAGAGGTCTGCGTCCACATGTCCAGATGATTACTAAAAGAGGACAAAAGAGTCTCCCCCCACGCCCCTGCAACTGGTATTCTGACCACACTTTTTCCAGAATGCTTAACAAAAGAGAGTCTCAAACTAGGACTTATACACCTAAACTATTCATGGATAACTCATGTGTGGGAAGGCAAGCCCTTGAATCTGAAACAGTTCATTTTCTGAGTGTGTACTGCTTTCCTTCTACAGAGGGGTCAAAATTTACATAATGATGATGTAGATGGGGGAAAAATATAAGAAAAATTTTATTTTGTATAAGTGATGTTCCTTTGATTTTGAGCTTTATACCTGAAAATGGTGGAAAAAACTTCAATTTCTAAAGTAAAGCTATCTCGGTTTTATGTTTTGGGTAAATATTCAGGTGATTTAAAGTTCAAACTCTTCATTATTGTTATTTCTCCTCTCTCAAAGGTCCATCCTCCTTTCCAAAGTGGGCTCCAGGTGTAGGGGAAGGTGTGGGTGGCCTCAGGGCCACAGGGAGGAGCCTGTGTGTCTTTTGGGGCTTTCCTGGAAATTTCCCTTGATCTAACTAGTGAGCCACTGATATCTGTTGAGTGTGGCTTGTCCTGTCCAGCTGTTTGTGTGTTGTGTGCTAACTATTGCTGCTGCTCCTGGATTTTTCCACCCTATGGATTCAGGACCAGCTACATAATTTGTGAAGCCCCATGCAAAATAAAAGTATGGGGTTCCTTGTTCAAAAATTATGCAAAATTTCCCGAAGGCTACAACAGAGCATTAAACCAAGAAAGGGACCCTTCTGAGCACAAGGTTCTTTTAAAATTCTCTATTGTACCTACTCTCCAGAGAAACTCCAGAGCAACTGGTCTGGCAAAGAGACGCTGTTAAGTCCTTAGGAGATCAGAGAGGAAGAAAAGCTGAATGGTAGAAGACGGATTCTTATTTTTAATGGGGAAGGTGAAAACATGGATGCACGTTAGTGAGTCTCGTCCTTGACACATGCTTTGTTGCTGAATTCTTACTTGTTAAGCTTGTCAATGGTTGCTGCATCTCTGAGTCTCTAAACCAAGATCCCTATAATTCGCTTTCTCTTTTTGCAGAGGTTAGCATCCTCTTATTAAGATGGCTGCTTTCTCCATGTTGTGTTAACAAAAGCCTTTATAGAAAGGGTTTTTGTCCTTTTGCATTCCAGTTGGACATGGATTTTCCATTTTTTGAGTGTCCTGGCACATATCTACATATCTAGATACATATCTATCTATCTATATTGATAGATATATATATGACTTTAATATTGATACAGTCAAAATCCCTCTCTCTGCAGCCACCCCTACATGCTCTCAACTTAAAACAGTGCCTTAAAACATTAAGCTTTTTTTTCACAGCATACACCATTGTAAAGCAATTATACTCCAATAAAGATGTTAAAAACAAACAAACTATGACTCACATAGGAAAAGTGAACACCAAATCCCAGGATATGAGCACCCCTTTAAAGTTCGAGATAGGTAGTTTAGTGCAAATTAAAGGAATTCTTCAGCCAACAGTGAAAAGCAAATTTATCCACCTCAAGTTACCCCACAAGAAGTAATACAGGCAGAAAATGTAAATATATTTTAAAAATAAATGAATGCTGGAGTTCACTTTTTTAAAAAAAAACAAAACAACAACAAAAAATTAAGCTTTAATATTTACATTGTTTTAGCACTATATCTTCAGTGTGGAGTGGAAAGCATTTCCTTGGGGCAGAAATAATACTTTGTTTGTATGAGGGCTAGTGCATTAAAGCTAATTCATTAAGTATTCAAAATCCAAGTGAATGCTAATGGATTAGCAATATGAATGTCCCATATTGCTTTTTTAAGAAAAGAAATATATTTATGCTTTAAATCCATTAGAACATAATAAAATCAGATTAGAAATTAGAACATTATTAAATTTAATTCTAGTGTATTGTATAGTATATTCTATATTGTGTAGACATATACTTAAGGAGTTGAAATAAGAGTTCAAATATTTCAATTGAAAATTAGGTGGCAGTTTAGCATAACATTGGCTGACACTTTAAAAAAAAATGAGATGACTAATCAGCCACAGATCGTATCTTAGGCTAATAGTATCTTATCCAGTGTACAAAAATCAGGTCAAGGACTCACTGCTAAGGGACAATGGTTCTGTGTTAAAGTAAGAAAATATCTTTATTTTGCAGTTCACTAGTTACCTGCAACAGAGAGAAAAATAAGGTGGCCATCTACCCTGTTTGATTTGTCAGCAGCTAACAGCAGCTTCTTAATACTATAATTTGCATTCCATGCAGAGGGTGCTGATTGTGGTATTTCTGGGGGAAGGGCAAAAGTGTTCTATTGAACAGACGCATTTGAAAAGATGTGCTCATGTATAGTTGAAAGATTATTGCCAGAGGTTGGGCTTGTAGATTTAAAAAGTCAGTCATCATCAATATTGTTACAATTAGAAATACGATTGAAAATTTCCAGATTTTCCCTTCACTCACCCTTCATACGCTTTTATTTTGTCTACATCTTAGTGGAATAGGAGCACATTCCAATTTCATAATCTATTCCTGTGATTCCTTTGTAATGTTTCTTAAATCTGAGCCTTTCTTTATCTCTCCCCGCCATCCATGTTTAGGTTCCTGTTGCTTCAGTCCTCCATAATTAAAAACCTCTTTATTTGTCTTCTTGTCTTTACTCTTAGGCTTATCGAATTTATCTCATACACAGCTGCCATATTAATCTTCTGAAAATGACACTGGAGTACTATTCTTACACTCAAAGACCTTAAAGAAGTCCCAGAGCCTAGAGAATAAAGCCCAACTTTCTCATTCTGGCATTTAGTCCCTGCACAATTGGGTTCCAACCTCCTCTTCAACCTGTCCTTGCATTGGTCCTCCCAAGGAATCTGTCTTTTTCATTTCACATAGGCCAGTGGACAGCTACCCAAGTATGCTTCTATCCTCACGTGTGTATTTGCTCACTGTATTTTCATCACCTAGAACGCTCTCCCACCATCTCACCACTTATGCAAGTTATCGGCAGTCTTCAGAGTCATGATGGCATACATTTACAAAACCAACATACCTGTTATCTCATGTGGTTATCTCAAGATTCACAGAGCAGAGAGAACTTAGGCTGACTGTGAAGACTGGCCTTAGCAGTTGGACAGGGAGACAACCCCTCTAGGTTGTCACAAAGCAGCGAGCTGATCTCCCTGTGCTATGCTGCTGCTTCCCACTAGCTATCTATTTTACATTTACTAGCATGTGTATGTCGATGCTACTCTCACTTCGCTCCACCTTCCCCTCTGGCCCGTGTCCTCAAGTCCATTATCAGTGTCTACGTCTTTATTCCTGCCCTGCCACTAGTTTCATCAGTACCATTTTTTTAAAATTCCATATATATGCATTAGCATACGGTATTTGTTTTTCTCTTTCTGACTTACTTCACACTGTACAACACACTCTAGGTCCATCCACCTCACTACAAATAACTCAGTTACTTTTGTTTTATTCCCTATTCCCACTGCTTTGGAAGTTATATACACTGTAGCTCTTTGAGTGATCGCTCAAAAACTTTTAATATGCCTACTTAAGTTACTAAAGTTTAAATTTAATATCCCTACTCTCTTCATGAACAATGAAGTAATTTCAGAATTCTTTAAACATGATTATATCCTTCCCATGTTCTATATTATTATTATCCAGTATTTTAGTTGTCAACTATTTTTATATCACCCAAATCTATTGTCTTTTTTTCTTCAAATCTATTGTTTTACATAATCTGTAAAATCTCTATAGTTTTGCCTTGTTATTGATTTTAACTTAGTTGCACTGTGGCCAGGGAACATGGACTTTATTATAATGATTCTTTGATATTTAATGAGATTTGCTTTTAGCCCATTATGTGGCTAACTTTCATAAAGTATCCCTATGTCTAAATTGCTATATGCAGAGTTATATATATGTCAGTCAAATCAAACTTGTTTATAGTTTTCTTCCAATCTTCTGTTGTCTTACTCATTTTCTGTCTGCTTTATCTATCAATTTCTGAGAGAGATATATTAAAATTGCTTACTACTGCGGTGGATTTGTCAATTTCTCCTTGCAGGTTTGTCAGTTGTTTGCCTCATGCTTGTTGAGATTAGGTACTTACAAGTTTAAAATTGATAAATCTTCCTCATGAATCAAAACTTTTATATTATATATTAACATTTCTTTATTCCTGTTTTTTTTTAATTATATTTTTCTGGTATTAAGCTTTCTTCTGTCTAATATTTGAGTGATGTATTCTTTTTCTAGCCTTTTATTTTAAGTATTTCTGAGTCCTTATGTATTATGTGATATTTTGTATATAGCCTAAAGCTGAATTTATTTTTAACCCAGTTTAACAATTTCTGCTTATTAACTGAATAGTTTAAACCATTTACACTTATTATTACTTATACTTTTAATATGTCTCATCTTACTTTTTTGCTTCATATTTTATTTTTTCTTTTCTGCCACTATTGAATCCTGAGAGTTTTTGTTTGTTTTATTCCCTATTCCCACTGCTTTGGAAGTTATATACACTGTAGCTCTTTGAGTGATCGCTCAAAAACTTTTAATATGCCTACTTAAGTTACTAAAGTTTAAATTTAATATCCCTACTCTCTTCATGAACAATGAAGTAATTTCAGCATTCTTTAAACATGACTATATCCTTCCCATGTTCTATATTATTGTTATCCAGTATTTTAGTTGTCACCTATTTTTATATCACCCAAATCTATTGTTTTTTTCCTTCAAATCTATTGTTTTACATAATCTATTGAGATCTAGCCACATATTTGCCAGATTCTTTGTTCACTACACCTAGCATCTCAGACTTTCCTCCTGAGGTCATGTTTCTTCCTTCTGAAGTATATCTTTTATTTTATACAACTTTATTGAAGTATAATTGCTTCACAATGCTGTGTTAGTTTCTGTTGTACAGCAAAGTGAATCAGC
Source organism: Neophocaena asiaeorientalis asiaeorientalis (assembly GCF_003031525.2). Taxonomy (NCBI): domain Eukaryota; kingdom Metazoa; phylum Chordata; class Mammalia; order Artiodactyla; family Phocoenidae; genus Neophocaena; species Neophocaena asiaeorientalis. Next base: position 4,399,023 of record NW_020175672.1, on the reverse strand, counting down.
CATATGCATACATGTATCCCCATATACCCTCCCTCTTGAACCTCCCTCCCACCCTCCCTATCCCACTCCTCTAGGTTGTCACAAAGCACTGAGCTGATCTCCCTGTGCTATGCTGCTGCTTCCCACTAGCTATCTATTTTACATTTGCTAGTGTATGTATGTCCATGCTACTCTCACTTCGCTCCACCTTCCCCCTCTGGCCCGTGTCCTCAAGTCCATTCTCAGTGTCTACATCTTTATTCCTGCCCTGCCACTAGTTTCATCAGTACTATTTTTTTTAATTCCATATATATGCATTAGCATACGGTATTTGTTTTTCTCTTTTTGACTTACTTCACACTGTATGACACACTCTAGGTCCATCCACCTCACTACAAATAACTCAATTTCGTTTCCTTTTATGGCAGAGTAATATTCCATTGTATATATGTGCCACATCTTCTTTATCCATCCATCTGTCAATGGACACTTAGGTTGCTTCCATATCCTGGCTGTTGTAAATAGAACTGCAATGAACATTGTGGTACATGACTCTTTTTGAATTATGGTTTTCTCAGGGTATATGCCCAGTAGTGGGATTGCTGGGTATGGTAGTTCTCTTTTTAGCTTTTTAAGGAACCTCCATACTGTTCTCCATAGTGGCTGTATCAATTTACATTCCCACCAACAGTACAAGAGGGTTCCCTTTGTTCCACACCCTCTCCAGCATTTATTCTTTGTAGATTTTTGGTGATAGCCATTCTGACTGGTGTGAGGTGATACCTCATTGTAGTTTTGATTTGCATTTCTCTAGTGATTAGTGATGTTGAGCATCCTTTCATGTGTTTGTTGCCAGTCTGTATATCTTCTTTGGAGAAATGTCTATTTAGGTCTTCTGCCCATTTTTGGATTGGGTTGTTTGTTTTTTTGATATTGAGCTGCATGAGCTGCTTGTAAATTTTGGAAATTAATCCTTTGTCAGTTTTCATCTTGTTTATGTTTTCTTTTGTTGTGCAAAAGCTTTTAAGTTTCATTAGGTCCCAGTTGTTTATTTTTGTTTTTATTTCCATTTCTCTAGGAGGTGGGTCAAAAAGGATGTTGCAGTGATTTATGTCATAGAGTGTTCTGCCTATGTTTTTCTGTAAGAGTTTTATAGTGTCTGGCCTTACATTTAGGTCTTTAATCCATTTTGAGTTTACTTTTGTGTATGGTGTTAGGAAGTGTTCTAGTTTCATTCTTTTACATGTCCAGTTTGCCCAGCACCACTTATTGAAGAGGCTGTCTTTTCTCGATTGTATATTCTTGCCTCCTTTATCAAAAATAAGGTGATCATATGTGCGTGGGTTTATCTCTGGGCTTTCTATCCTATTCTATTGATCTGTATTTCTGTTTTCATATGAGCACCATACTGTCTTGATTATTCTAGCTTTGTAGTATAGTCTGAAGTGTGGGAGTCTGATTCCTCCAGCTCCGTTTTTCTTTCTCAAGATTGCTTTGGCTATTCGGGACCTTTTGTGTTTCCATACAAATTGTGAAATATTTTGTTCTAGTTCTGTGAAAAATGCCAGTGGTAGTTTGCTAGGGATTGCATTGAATCTGTAGATTGCTTTGCATAGTATAGTCATTTTCACACTGTTGATTCGTCCAATTGGAGAACATGGTATATCTCTTTATCTGTTTGTAGCATTGTTAATTTCTTTCATCAGTGTCTTATACTTTTGTGCATACAGATCTTTTATCTCCTTAGGTAGGTTTATTCCTAGGTATTTTACTCTTTTTGTTGAAATGGTAAATAGGAGTGTTTCCTTCTTTCTCTTTCAGATTTTTCATCATTAGTGTATAGGAATGCAAGAGATTTCTCTGCATTCATTTTGTTTCCGGCCACTTTAAAAACTCTGGTTAGATCTAGTAGTTTTCTGGTAGAATCTTTGGATTCTCTATGTATAGTATCATGTCATCTGCAAACAGTGACAGTTTTACTTCTTCTTTTCTGATATGGATTTATTGCTTTTTCTTCTCTGATTGCTGTGGCTAAAACTTCCAAAACTATGTTGAATAATAGTGGTGAGAGTGGACAACCTTGTCTTGTTCCTGATCTTAGAGGAAATTCTTTCAGTTTTTCACCATTGAGAATGATGTTGGCTGTGGGTTTGTCATATATGGCCTTTATTATGTTGAGGTAAGTTCCCTCTATGCCTACTTTCTGGAGGGGTTTTATCATAAATGTGTGTTGAATTTTGTCAAAAGCTTTCTCTGCATCTATTGAGATGATCGTATGGTTTTTCTCCTTCAGTTTGTTAGTATGGTTTATCACGTTGATTGATTTGCGTATATTGAAGAATCCTTGCATTCCTGGAATAAACCCCACTTGATCATGGTGTATGATCCTTTTAATGTGCTGTTGGATTCTGTTTGCTAGTATTTTGTTGAGGATTTTTGCATCTATGTTCATCAGTGATATTGGCCTGTAGTTTTCTTTCTTTGTGACATCCTTGTCTGGTTTTGGTATCAAGGTGATAGTGGCCTCATAGAATGAGTTTGAGAGTGTTCCTCCCTCTGCTATATTTTGGAAGAGCTTGAGAGGGATAGGTGTTAGCTCTTCTCCAAATGTTTGAAAGAATTTGCCTGTGAAGCCATCTGGTCCTGGGCTTTTGTTTGTTGGAAGATTTTTAATCACAGTCTCAATTTCAGTGCTGTGATTGGTCTGTTTATATTTTCTATTTCTTCCTGGTTCAGTCTCGGAAGGTTGTGCTTTTCTAAGAATTTGTCCATTTCTTCCAGGTTGTCCATTTTATTGGTATATAGTTGCTTGTAGTAATCTCTCATGATCCTTTGCATTTATGCAGTGTCAGCTGTTACTTCTCGTTTTTCATTTTAATTTATCTCTTGGTTATTTAGTATTGTATTGTTTAGCCTCCATGTTTTTTAAATTTTTTACAGATTTTTTCCTGTAATTGATATCTAGTCTCTTATTGTTGTGGTTGGAAAAGATACTTGACACAGTTTCCATTTTCTTAAATTTATCAAGGCTTGATTTGTTACCCAGATATGATCTATCCTGGAGAATGTTCCATGAGCACTTGAGAAGAACATGTATTCTGTTGTTTTTGGATGGAATGTCCTATAAATATCAGTTAAGTCCATCTTGTTTAATGTATCATTTAAAGCTTGTGTTTCCTTATTTATTTTCATTTTAGATGATCTGTCTTTTTGTGAAAGTGAGGTGTTAAAGTCCCCTACTATGATTGTGTTACTGTCAATATCTCCTTTTATGGCTGTTAGCATTTGCCTTATGTATTGAGGTGCTCCTATGTTGGGTGCATAAATATTTACAATTGTTATATCTTCTTCTTGGATTGATCCCTTGATCATTATGCAGTGTCCTTCTTTGTCTTGTATAATAGTCTTTGTTTTAAAGTCTGTCTCATCTGATATGAGAATTGCAACTCCAGTTTTCTTTTGATTTCCATTAGCATGGAATATCTTTTTCCATCTCCTCACTTTCAGTCTGTATGTGTCCCTAGGTCTGAAGTGGGTCGCTTGTAGACAGCATATATATGGGTCTTGTTTTTGTATCCATTCAGCGAGTCTATGTGTTTTCGTTGGAGAATTTACTCCATTTACATTTTAGGTAGTTATCGATATGTATGTTCCTATTACCCTTTTTTTATTGTTTTGGGTTTGTTTTTGTAGGTCTTTTCCTCTCTTGTCTTTCCTGCCTAGAGAAGGTCCTTTAGCATTTGTTGTAAAGCTGGCTTGGTGTTGCTGAATTCTCTTAGTTTTTGCTTGTCTGTAAAGGTTTTAATTTCTCCGTCAAATCTGAATGAGATCCTTGCTGCGTAGAGTAATCTTGGTTGTAGTTTTTCCCTTTCATCACTTTAAATATGTCCTGCCACTGCCTTCTGGCTTGCAGAGTTTCTGCTGAAAGATCAGTTTTTAACCTTATGGGGATTCCCTTGTGTGTTATTTGTTGTTTTTCCCTTGCTGCTTTTAATATGTTTTCTTTGTATTTAATTTTTGATAGTTTGATTAATATGTGTCTTGGTGTGTTTCTCCCTGGATTTATCCTGTATGGGACTCTGTACTTCCTGGACTTTATTGAGTCTTTTCTTTCCTATATTAAGAAAGTTTTCAACTATGATCTCTTCAAATATTTTCTCACTCCCTATCTTTTTCTCTTCTTCTTCTGGGACCCCTATAATTCGAATGTTGGTGTGTTTAATGTTGTCCCAGCGGTCTCTGAGACTGTCCTTAATTCTTTTCATTCTTTTTTCTTTATTCTACTCAGCAGTAATTTCCACTATTTTTATCTTCCAGGTCACTTATCCGTTCTTCTGCCTCAGTTATTCTGCTATTGATTTTTTCTAGAGAATTTTTAATTTCATTTATTGTGTTGTTCATCATTGTTTGCTCTTTAATTCTTCTAGGTCCTTGTTAAACATTTCTTATATTTTCTCCATTCTGTCCAAGATTTTCGATCATCTTTACTATCATTACTCTGAATTCTTTTTCAGGTAGACTGCCTATTTCCTCTTCATTTGTTAGGTCTGGTGGGTTTTTACCTTGCTCCCCTCTGCTGCATATTTTTCTGTCTTCCCTTTTGGCTTAACTTACTGTGTTTGGGGTCTCCTTTTCGCAAGCTGTATCTTCATAGTTCCCGTTGTTTTTGGTGTCTGCTCCCAGTGCGTACGTTGGTTCAGTGGCTTGTGTAGGCTTCCTGGTGGAGGGGACTGATGCCTGTGTTCTGGTGGGTGGTGCTGGATCTTGTGTTTCTGATGGGCAGGGCTGCGTCTGCTGGTGTGTTTTGGAGTGCCTGTGAGCTTAGTACAATTTTAGCCAGCCTGTTTGCTAATGCGTGAGGCTGTGTTCCTCTCTGGCTAGTTGTTTGGAATGGGGCGTCCAGCACTGGAGCTTGCTGGCCATTGGATGGACCTGGGTCTTTGCATTGAGATGGAGATCTCTGGAAGAGCTCTAGCTGATTGATATTATGTGGGGCCAGGAGGTCTCTGGTGGTCCAATGTCCTGAACTCGGCTCTCCCGCCTCAGAGGCTCTGACCTGACACCAGGCCAGAGCACCAAGACCCTGTCAGCCACAGGGCTCAGAAGAAAAGGTAGAAAAATAGAAAGAATAAATAAATAAATAAAATAATTAAAAAAATTAAAAAGTAATGAAAAAAAGAAAAGAGGAAACAAACCAATAAGCAAATCCACCAGTGATAACAAGTGCTAAAAATTATACTAAGATAAACATAAAAATCAGAAACAAGTCAGTTGCAGACAGTACACCCCAAGTCTACAGTTGCTCCCAAAGTCCACCGCCTCAATTTTGGGTTGATTCATTGTCTATTCAGGTATTCCACAGATGCAGCGCACCTCAAGTTGATGGGGGGATTTAATGCACTGCTCCTGTGGCTGCACAGAGGAATTTCCCTCTCTCTTCTTTGTTTGCATAGCTCCTGGGGTTCAGCTTTGGTTTTGGCTGCACCTCTGCGTGTAGGTTGCCCTCAGGCTTCTGTTCCCATCCAGACAGGACAGCATTAAAGCAGCAGCTAATTAGGTTCACTCAGGCCAGGGGGTGGGAGGGGTATGGTAGTTATAATTGGAATGTGGGTGAGCCTGCGGCGGCAGAAGACATAACATTGTAACAGACAATAAAAAAAGTTTTTAAAATATAATCTATTTAGATAATACTTAAACTAGATTATAAGCTCTTTAAGGACAACCTTCTTTCCTTGTACATTTCATAAACTGTATCACATTGATATGGCAGGTACCCAATACATACTTTTTGGGGAAATGAATGAACACATACTTTCTCAGTACATCCTGAGTGATGTATCATAGAAATTCATATCTAGAGACTATTTTGAAAGTGAGTTTTAAATCCATAAATGAAACTGACTTAGCCTTAATGGCCTCTCATTTCAAAGAGTTTTAGTACTTAGTGACCATTTAATGTATGGATTATTGACCTATTCATTCATATTGCAGATGCTTTGAGCTGTCCAAGTCTGCCAACAGAAATCTGTTTTACAGACTTCAAGATAAATGACTTAGTAGTCTTTAATGATTGCTGTTATGGATGGCTGTGCCCTTAATTGATAGTTTAGCAGATTAACAGCTCGCTGGGTGGATTATTTCACACTTCTGTGCTTTTTATGGAATGAATGTATCTCTAATGGTTCAAGTCAAGTCAAACAAACATTTGCTGAACTTCCACTAGGGCAAAACCCTTTGTTTAATACCTAGACAATGGGGGTAGGGTGGAGGTGGGAATTAACTTTAAAAACACACATCAACAGCAACAAAATGTATGCAACAAAAAGGTCAAAATAACATGGTAGGCATCTATAATGGATGCTTTCCATGAAGATTGGCCAGTTTATATCAATGCAGTACTAATAAGAAATGATATCAAAATTATTATTCTAAGAATTTCTAAAACATATTCGGAGTGTGTAGGCACATTTGATTGTGCTAAGAGTTTCTTATTGAATATTATTGTTTATAAAACATGAAATTAAGAGAACATTAACAGCATTTGAGTAATTAAGAGATGTGTTAACAGCAGCAACAGTGGCAGTGGTAATCATGGCCATGGTTAAAACAAAAACAAAATACTTGTTAAATATCATCCTGGGTATGATTTCTTCCTGGCTAGTAATGTCAAGTCAAAGTAAGGATTTGTTGATAATAAGAAGAGGTGGACTCCTGGCTATTCATGAGATAGTGTGTAATGTTTAATAGTATGGGTATTTTTACAAAACAGATCCTATTTTGAATCTCTAATTTTTTGGTTAGTCACAATATGAAGCTATGTAAGTAATTGAACCTGTCTGCGGTTTGGTCATTTATGAAATTGGTGTAATAATTACTTTGCCATGTAGTTACTTCAGCATGTAGTCTTAAGTGCCTGGCATATACTTTGAGTAGCTTTGCATACTCAGTGTTCAATAAATAGTAATAATTATTATTCTAGTTATTTTATTAGTTGCAAATTTATGTGTCTGCCATGACTGTAAAAATCTAGCAATGCCATTTACCGTTAGGGAAAAAGTGTTGGAAAAGTCAATGTAAACTGATGACAAAGTGGACTTAGGATGCATCTAGGAAATTAGACTGGGGAAAGACAGGCTGTCTGTATGACAGGTTGGTGAAAACAAGAGATAGAAAACTGTGGTTGTAGAAATTCCATGTTGGTAATTGTGGAAAGAAAGGGAGGCTTATCACTGTGGTGTTCTCCATTGAGCTCATGAAGACTGCTTGTTAAATCTAATTTAAAAGAGAGAAATATTACCAGAAAGCACACTAGAATTTGCTCTTTTCAGCTTGACTTTTCCTATAGAAATAATTACAACTGCATTATTTTATTTTTATTTTTTAAATTTTTATTGGAGTATAGTTGATTTACAATGCTGTGTTAGTTTCTGCTGTACAGCAAAGTGAATCAGTTATACATACACATATATCCACTCTTTTTTAGATTTTTTCCCCATGTAGGTCATCACAGAATATTGAGTAGAGTTCCCTGTGCTATACAGTAAGTCCTTATTAGTTATCTATTTTATATATAGTAGTGTATATATGTCAATCCCAATCTTCCAATTTGTCCCCCCCGCACCTTTTCCCCCGGTAACCATAAGTTTGTTTCCTACACCTCTGACTCTATTTCTGTTTTGTAAATAAGTTCATTTGTATCTTTTTTTTAGATTCCACATAGAACGATATATGATCTTTATCTGACTTACTTCACTTAGTATGATCATCTCTAGGTCCATCCTTGTTGCTGCAAATGGCATTATTTCATTCTTTTTTACAGCACAACTGCATTTTAATATCTGAAAAATATTTCATGTAAGAAAGGGTGTTGCTTGCACTGAGAAGGATAATAGATGTGAAGTTTCTCTGGAAAAATTAAGAAACACTATGCAAGCATATAATATGATTATTGTCCTTCCTAGCACCTGTGTGGACATGTATATGTGTGTGTGTATATATATACATGTGTGTATATATATATATATATATATGTATGGCTTCCCAATCAAGACTTAGTTTTCTTGACTCTTTGGACTTCCTGAATGTTACGGCAATTTACTGGAAGTTCAGAGGTCAGAGAAATTCATCTGGTGCAGAAAGCAAAATGAAGAAAGACTTTATTTCCTTATTAATGCATTTGCTCACATAAAATGGAAATGCTTGATAAATACAAATAAATCTTGGAGGGAGAGTTAGCAGAGTGACATAAACAAGTTTTCCTCATGTTTGTTAAAGGTGCATTTTGGGTGCAGCCATTTACAGGCTCTGGGCTTCACTGCCTCTCACCCAAAGCGGGAGCTATGAGTCCAGGTTGGCTCTAAGATTTCAACTCCAGTGTCAGCTTACATTTCCCAGTAGACAGGGTAGCCTGTGATTCATTGCCAGTAGCCTGCCCCTGGAGGCATGGTTAATGAGGTTTGAAGTTTCATTTAAATTTTCTTTTCAGAAAAGAGTTTCCAGATAGGCTTAGCCGGAGTGCATTCCACTTCTCTGAGAAGTTTAAGAGTGGTGAAGGAAATGTGGGTAGGAAGGTAGGAACCACATCTGACTTAACTGCCCCATTGCTACCTGCTGAGATGTTTCTTGGGCAGGTACCAATTTGCCTCAGGCGTTTAGAGGGCTTATTTCTTCAGGTGGGCTGGCCCATTATCTCCTCAGGCACAAGCCTACTTTCCATTAGTGCTGATGTGAAGGGTGTGCTCTCTGAAACCTGCTTTTTGATCCTTCCTCCCCTTGTCCTTCTTTCCCCTCTAGATGGCTCCAGGAATTTATATCAACTTTGTGGCGACCACCTTTCTGATCCATGATTTCCGATTTAAGCCACCGGCAGTGTACTCATCCTATTTAAAACATTGGAGATGGACTTCCCTGGTGGCGCAGCGGTTGCGAGTCCGCCTGCCGATGCGGGGGACACGGGTTCGTGCCCCGGTCCGGGAAGATCCCACATGCCGCGGAGCGGCTGGGCCCGTGAGCCATGGCCGCTGAGCCTGCGCGTCCGGAGCCTCTACTCCGCAACGGGAGAGACCACAACAGTGAGAGGCCCGCGTACCGCAAAAAACATTGGAGATAATTAAAGGTACCATTTGGTTCTTAATTAAAAGTATCTTCTTTGCCTGACTTAGCCCTTCACGTAAACTTGGAGATGTATGCTTCCTACTGTGTCCCTGCTCTCAACATGGCCAGTTGGGAAAGAGAAGATAAATGTGAGAAATCCCTTTTCAGAAAGTATATGGACTCCATTTCCTTTTTGTCCCAAATGGGAAAAAGGTAATATCCATGTTTCCCTTTTGAGAAAATGAATGAAGCTATATCCTCTCATCAGTGTAATTGCAGAGTTTTGAGCAAAGATTTTAACTAGACTTAAGGACACCTTTGCTTATCTCTTGTGCTGACATTGTTGCTACCCCAGGTTAAATATCTCTGCCCTTGCATTAATTACCCAGAATCTTCTAATTGAACAGCTTAGATTACAAGGGTTTCGAGAGAGAGCGTTATATATCACCCTTTACCTTCATGTATATAATCATATGTAATCACAAAAGAGCCCCCAAGAGGCATAGAGAGGCCATGCTTCTTTTCTGGTACGATCCTTGCTTAGTTTACCAAAGATTTCTCTCTCTTCACTGTTACACAAATATTTGTGAAAGTTACCATTTATTTTTAGGAGTGATTTTGAAGTGTTCCTGAGTTACAATTTTAAATCCAGAGTATAGGTCACTGGCAGAATGCTATTTATATAGCTATAGCTATATCTATATTATAAATAATTTTAGCCGCATTTCTGGTGCTCCTTTAAAATCTCTTAATTTTGTAGACCAGAGCTGCCCAGATCACAGATCTTGAAGCACATCCATCTCTTTCACAGGCAACCTTTGCTCTTCAAGATCTCTAATTTATGTATTGGAAAAATCCTATTAAACCAGCCTTGACAGGGCAAACAATAGTAATTTGCTTTTTCTGTTGATTGCAAATGTGGCTTCTGGGTTACCTGAGTACTAATAGTTTCTTTTCTTCAGTTTGAGGTGCACTGGGATTTTAAATTTAAAAAGACAATTTAATTTGCAGTGCCGTTTGTTTTGAAAAGAAAAAATATAATAATCCAGGGAAGTTGGGGATCTCTGAGGTCTTTACACTTGATCTGAATGTGAAGTTACAGTTTGTGGCCAGTATGACTTTTAAAATTAATTTAGAAACAAAGTTAACATCAATGAAGAAACGAAAGAAACACAGTGGAAGGGACCCAGAACAGAAGAAGGATTCTGATTTTGATGTCGGTTTTGTACTGAGCTAATCTTGGGGTTCCAAATTTTTACCAGAAGTCAACTGAGGTGCAAAATCACTCATAAAGCTCACGATTTGGGTGTGGGCTAGTAGAAATTGATGCTCAGAGAATATGGTTAAATGACAATGATTCCCTGAATTTCATATGCTTTGGGATGGTTACTTTTAAAGACTACTGCCCCTAAGGTCAATAATGAGCTCAATAATTTGGTGGAAATTTGGGGTATCAACAGCTTCTGGGTGGTGTAAGTCTGTCTGCCACAACTTAAGCTTGGTGCACTGCTTAAATCAGATCAACACTTGAGTGATGTCAGCCTCAGGGAATGGGAGTCTTGGTCTAGGGGTAGAGGGAGTGAGTTGAGGGAAAGACATATTACCCAGAAGAGGAAGGAAGGAGAGGAAGGAGGAGGATGCAAACACTACTGATATTTGAATAGAAAAATTTAAAGTAGTGATTGTCTACCTAAGAGTAACTTGAGTAAATATTAATAAGTACAGAAGTCTGTAATAGGTACTTTACACTAATAAATGTGATTTTTTTTTTTAAAGAAGATGTTGGGGGTAGGAGTTTATTAATTAATTTATTTATTTTGGCTGTGTTGGGTCTTCGTTTCTGTGCGAGGGCTTTCTCTAGTTGTGGCTAGCAGGGGCCACTCTTCATCGCGGTGTGCAGGGCCTCTCACTTTCGCGGCCTCTCTTGTTGCGGAGCACAGGCTCCAGACGTGCAGGCTCAGTAGTTGTGGCTCACAGGCCTAGTTGCTCCACGGCATGTGGGATCCTCCCAGACCAGGGCTCGAACCCATGTCCCCTGCATTAGCAGGCAGATTCTCAACCACTGCGCCACCAGGGAAGCCCAAATTTGATTATTTATTGGTCCTTTTGTCACAATACTTCTGTTGACAATCATAGGAGAATTTCCTCACAGTAATCCTGAATCTTCAAAAATTATATTCAAAGTCATCTTGGCTTAGAAATCCATCGTTTCTATTTGTTTCTTCCTTGACTCTTGGTCTAACCTCCACTTCATGTTTTTGCTAACCAAATTCTGAAAACCATAAAGTGACTCCATCATTTAAGCTCATTATTATTTCCCCACTGCCTGGTCTAGTATCAGGCATATAGTTGGTTGTTGAAATTATTGAATCATTTTGTTTTCAAAGATAAAATAAAAAAGCTCTTGGAGGGCTTCCCTGGTGGCTGAGAGTCTGCCTGCCGATTCAGGGGACACTAAAAAAAGCTCTTGGAGTACTACCCATCTTTCCATACACGGATGGAATGTCTTGACCTCTTTTTCAGTAAGGACTCAGGTTTGTTGCTCTGTATATATGGCACTGTGTGCATACCTCTTGCTCTTTGATGGGAGACTATCCCCCCCCCCATTACTCTATACCTCTTTAATCTTAGCCTGGCCAGTGCTACTCCATGAGTGATAATGTGTGAAAGATTAAATAGAGTGGAGGAAACAAAGGGAGCTCATGGGCCATTTCATTTGGTGTTTCCCAGTGCCGTCCCTTTACTATGGGTACCAGGGGATGCTTTTACTCAAGGGGACTGCTAGCAACTGCCTGGGGCTCAAGTGTTTCTCTGAATTTTATGTAGGTTTAATGCAGATGTTAAGACTGTTCTCTAGAATCTAACAGTGCTGGTCTTACTGCATCTAACCCTAGGAGGAGTGTTCGCATGGTAATAAATAACTTTGCTAGAGAAGAGAGCTGGGAGTTGAGTCCAGAGGATGCTGTTTCCATTCCAGGTCAAATTGTTTTCCTAAAGTAGGGGAAATGTTGTACTGGGAATAAAGTGTCCTCTTAAGTGTTCTCACCTCTGACAGGAAAAATTCAATTTCCCTGAAAGATATGTCACCTCTTTTCCCTTCCTGAGACTTTAATCTCTGTATCGCAGTGGAAAAAGTGCTGAGGATCAAAGATGCAATACAAATGACTGGGTTACGTTTTGAACCCTACTTGTGTGGTCATCAGAATGTCTGAGACCGCAGGTGGCTGTTGGCAGATGGAGAGCTGTGGGAGTGTTGGAAGAACAGCAGGGGAGGCTGGTGAAATTATCTGAACACAGAATGGTGATTCTGATACTGTGTTCTGCCACCAAGCACAGGTTATTAGCTGTAAAAAGAAAATCAACTTTCTTTGATAGTGTCTCTATGTCCCTTACCTCTTCTCTGAAATTTAGGTGATGACCAAAGTAACTTCAGACAGAATACTGTGTGGCACATTATGTGTTTGTGGCATTTAGTTGCTCTGGGCATTATAAAATCAATATATTATGATGCTGAAGCCAAATTTCAAACTAGATACTGTATTTTTCCTATCTCCTTTGTAATTTCAATCAGATAAGGTTTTTCGTTTCTTGTCCAACACTGTTTGGTGAGCATTCAGTTTCTTGCAGAAAGCTAAATGTAATATGTGGATATGCTTCAATCTAATCACAACATATTTATTTAGTTCATAATATGCGCCAAGTGCCTACAAAATGTTGTGAAAGGAGCAAACTTTGTTTTAGACACAGCGCTTTTCCTCTCTTACGGAGTTTACTCCTGTATGTTATAATGTTTTTACTCCTTTTTCAATATATGAGCTTATCTTTTTAATGATAAAATTAATATGACTACCTTACCAACAAATTGGAAACAAGAGAAAAAAATATTGTCCACACTAAGTTATCACCCTAACAAAAAAACTGCTAGCATTTTGGTGTTTTCTTCCAGCCTTTTTTTCTGGGCATCTGGGTTTTCCCTATAGTTGTTACAGTGTATATATATGCTTATAGCTTCTTTACATTTTACAATATTATGAACATTGTCCAAAATCTTCGCATCTTATTTGTGAAGGGTCTTAATACTCTGAAAAACACATGAGAGATATTCGTTTAAATAGTCCGTGGTTTTCATAGTTTTAGTGGCAGTGTGAGATGTGAAGAGAACATGGGCTTGCCCAGAAATTGGGCTTGAATGCAAGCTCAAATATTTTTCTCTGTGATCAGAGACAAGCAATTTCTCCTTTCTGAGCCTCAGTTTTCATGTCTATAAATTCTGCCACGTATTTAGTGAATATGTGATCTGTAAATGGTAGCTATTACCATTTAGGCTCTCTCCAATTTTTGTCATTATAAATAATGAAATATGGAGCATCTTTACATATACAGTATAACACTTCCATATTTTGTATTATTTTCTTTGGCTGTAACTCCAAAACAGAATTTCTGGGTTGATCCATTTAAAGATTCTTGACTTGCTTTATCACGCTGCTTTCCAAAAGAATTTACTAATTAAAATCACAGTGTCAAGGTACGAGAAAGCCTGGTCTCACTTTCTATTTTTCAGATGGACTTTAAAGTCATCTTTTTAAGTCCCTGAAAATCCAAGTGAGAGTTTGATTGTAATATTCAGCCTTTCATTTAGGAATGCCATATGTCTGATCATTTATTAAAATATCTTCTATTTTCATAAATGTTTGTATTTTTTCATATAGCCCACTTTTCTCATCCAGAACATGCATTTATGTGTCTTATTGCTACTGAGAATATACAAGTATTGTAATAATTATAGATTAAATAATTGTAGATCATTATATTATGTGATATGATTATATCATATGATCTATATTTTCACATTCTTTAATAGTCATAACCCTATTTTGTTCTGCTTATATATCGTTCTTTTTTTTACATTGAATTATAGTTGATTTACAATACTGTGTTAGTTTCAGGTGTACAGCAAAGTGATTCAGTTTTTTGCAGATTATACTCCATTATAGATTATCACAAGATAATGGCTAGAATTCCCTGTAGTATACAATATATTCTTTTTTTTTTTTTTTGCGGTACGCAGGCCTCTCACTATTGTGGCCTCTCCCGTTGCGGAGCACAGGCTCCGGACGTGCAGGCTCAGCAGCCATGGCTCACGGGCCCAGCCGCTCCGCGGCATGTGGGATCTTCCCGGACCGGGGCATGAACCCGTGTCCCCTGGATCGGCAGGCAGACTCTCAACCACTGCGCCACCAGGGAAGCCCTATAATATATTCCTGTTGTTTATCTATTTTTATACATAGTACAGTAGTTTGTATCTGTTAATCCAATACTCTTAATCTGTCCCTCCCCATCCCCTTTGGTAGCCATGAGTTTGTTTTTTATGTCTGTGAGTCTGTTTCTGTTTTGTATATACATTCATTTGTATTATTTTTTAGATTCCACATGTAAGTGATATCATACAGTATTTGTCTTTCTCTAATTCTTCATCATTCATCATTCTTCTTTTACCAGTCAGAGTTTCTAAATCAATATAAGTTGTGATAGAGATAATCCTACGTATTTTGTTTGAATATGAAAGGAAACCCTCTAGGATAACATTTCCCAAACTGGGTTCTGAGGGGACTAGTGCTTTGAACAAAAGAAGGTTGCAATCCATTGAGATCTGTAATTCACACTACCATACTGATGTTTCCAAGACATCCTGCAGTTAGAAATATGTTTAAATTTTGTTCAATTCAGCATTTCCTACACTTATTTGGACAACGAATCCTTATACCTACCCCACCCCCGCCCCCATTTTTTTAGAACTGCACATTAATATTTTAGACGACAGTATTTCTGAGGGACTTCCATTTGGGAAAAGATACTATAAAACATATACATGAAATATAATGTTGGGATCAATTTGGAAAAGATTTTGTTAGTAATGTTAATGAAGTAGCCATTTAGTCCTTTTTAAAAATATCATTAACAGGAATGAATATTAAGTGTCTTTTAAGTATCTATTGAACAATTTAGTTTTTGTTATTTAGCCTACTAATATGATATAATAAAAAGTTCCTCGATATTGAAACTTCTTTAAAATCCTAGGATAATAACTACTTGGAATTGGTGGATTTTTATTTTACTATACCTTGGATTCTCTTTGCTAATATTTTATAGTATTTAGGATTTTTACTTCTATATTCATAAGTGAAATTGGTCTGTGATTTTAATTTTTGTGTTAACTTCAGGGATATACATTCACTCCATTGAATAATGTGAGTACTTTTCTTTTTCTCAATACAGTAACTGTTTATGTTCAACGTGGGAGTTCTTTGCTCCTTGAATGTTTGAAATAATTTCCTGGTTAATGGACTGAAGCCTTTTATGGGGGTTGTTCTTTAATAACTCTATCAATAATTTCACCAGCATCGCTCTTGTCAGGTTCTCTTTTGTTGTTAAGTCAGTTTTGGTAATTTATATTTTTCTTCCAGAAAATTGTCTATTTTGCTGAGACTGCCTAATTTATTTCCTTATCATTATCCATAGTGTACTTTATAATTTTCAAGTATTTTCTGTAACTGTTTTTTTTTAACCTGTTTTTCTCTTTACCTGTGCTGTTTCTGCCTTTCTTCTTTAAGAGATATGCTTGACTTCATTAATTAACTCTACTATGTTTCTTTTTTTTTAATTTCTGATTTTATGAGGATTATGTCTTTCTGTTTTCTGAAGCTCCTTATATTTTTTTCCTAAATTGTTAATTTGATTATTTTTCCTTTTACCTGTTAAATAATAAGAACCCTTGACTATAAATTTGCCTATGAGAAGACCTATGAATTCCATAAAGTTTAATGTGTTTTATTACCATTTTGTTGTATCTAGCTGGCCTATTGAGGATCTCAGGAAAAATGCCCTAAATGCACCTGCTCTGTCATGCATTACGTTTTCTTTCTCATTTTAACTGCTAGGTCTCATAGGCTTAGATGACTGCTCAGGAGCTAGGTCTACTAAAGTCACTGTGCCTCACATACAAGTTTGACCTCTTATCTACTCAGAGATGGAAGTGTTACAGCCTTCAAAGTGTCTGTTTAAAGCCACTTTAAATTTATTTAACAAATATTAATAAGAACATTATTATGTACCAAGCATCATTTTAAGCATTTTGTGAATATTAATTTAATTGATCTCATGACAACCTTGTGCGACAGATATTATTCACCCCTTCAGAGATGGGTGAGAGAGGCTAGTGAGAGCCAGGACTTGAACCCAGTAGATCTAGCTCCAGAGGCTGCAGTCTGAACCATCAGGTTAAACTGCTCTTCTCTTTTGAAATTCTGCCTGCTTATTCCTACCATACAAATATCTCCATAACTAAGAGAAAAATGTCTCCCTCCATACCCGGTTTAAGATTTTTTAAAAGGTTATAACTGCATGTCACTATAGATTTCAATACCTGTCCCAGGAAAGTAATGAAAAGTGTGAAGAAAATCAGGATGTGCCACCCCAAAATGTGACATCTTGGCATATTGGATATTTTAAGCTAAAGGAATTTGAAAAAGGGCAGAAGCAAGATCTCTCTGACCTTCCGCTTCTGCCCTGAAGCAGATCACAAGATCCTCACATGAGAGGTCCTTCCCTATGCCCGGAGGAAAGGAGCATCTTTACCTCAGAGGACAGAGAGACGCTGAGAGGAAGCTCAACGAACAGACCTTGCTGATTCCCCCCACTTAGCTACCCGTAACTCATACCCTTTGTCCTTCCTTGCATGTTCTCCCACGACTTTCCACTCTTCATCAAACCTAGCACAAAACAGCTCAGGCTTAATCATTTTTTCGGAGCTTCCTTAGGACGGCCCCTGTGTCACCTAAAATTTATATCGAATAAATTTGTATGCTTTTCTCCCATTAATCTGTTTATCAATTCGTTTTTAGGTATAGTCAGGGACCCTAAGAGGTCTGAAGGAAGAGTTTTCCTGTCCTCAAAGGAGTCAAAACACACCCCTCTACTCCTCACTGGAATCGCCTTCCCATCATTTCCCTCCGAGTCTTAGCTGCAGTCTGCAGGCAAAACCTCTCTGTGTCCATGCCCACGGCCAAGCCAATCTGAACAGCTACAGAGCCTAGAATGTTCAGATCATCAGAGTACCCCACCGCTGACAGAGGGTTGAAAGCATGATAGATAATACCGAGAAAGTCCTTGGCGTTACAGCCGGGAGGAATAAAAGATGAGGAAAGACGGACTGGTCTGTATTCTTGGTATTCTGTAGTTTCCATCTCAAACCTATCAAAGAAATCAAAGCAAACTGTGGTCCAGGAGAACAAGTGGTCCCAAGTTTGGAGTGTGAGACTAGGCACCGCTTAAGCGGCTTAGAACAAACAATGGAAACACCGCTGCTGGTCTTGGATCACTCCGCACAGGGGGCCACTGGAAGCAGTTACACCTGGCAGATCAGCTCCTGTGATTCAGAGAGTCGTCCATAGGTATTGTTTTTGAGGTTTATGTTTACAAGCTGTTTTCTCTGACCAAGACATCAAAGTACACAAAAAACAGCTCTCTCTTCTGCCTTTTCATTTTTCTTTTGTTTCAGTGGCTCTGAAGGAAATAGTTTATTTCAAAAAGGTAATTCCTAGCATCCCCGCCCCCCCAAGTAAATTTTATATACACCTTACAATGTATATTTTACTTCAGAGCATGCCAATATAGCCTTTTAATTCTATAATAAACATACAGAAAATTACCTTTATTTATACAGATTGATTTCCTCCTTGACTCAATTGTTTTCCAGAAGATAGTTCTATTTTTTTCCCCAGTGAATGGAGTTTTCATTTAAGCATATCATTAGTTTTAGTGTGTTGTGGTCAGAGATCATGTTCTATTTTCCCCTGTGTGTTTCCATACACATATCTTTTGTTTTTAGTGCAAGTATTTGATTTAGCAAACACAGACGGCTTTTTTATGAATGGGGCAGTGATCAGAACATCACCCAGATTCAATGGCAGTATATGACATGACATATGTTCACTGTTTCCTATTCAGCTAGTGAAGTTCTGCATCCATTGTGGAGCTGCTATGAGCACACAGATCAGATTTAGACCGTAGTGTCTTATCTGTTCCCCAAACAGTTTCATTTTCAGCAGGTCATTTGTTTAATCTGAGGATTTACCTAGTAACAGTATCACCTAGTTACACATCAGCTGTAACATATGGAAACTCATATTTCATAAGGAAAGCATCATATATTAATTGTAAATCATGTCACAATTCTTCGTGTCTTTTTTGTATCTTCATAATAAAGTCACAGAGAAACATTCATCCATTTCAATCATTCAGCCATTTCAGTTGCCTCCTTTGGTTCCTCATGACACCTGATTTCTGAACCAGAGTATTCTATTATAATGGACTAGAATGAGTAAATTTTCCTCCTACGATTCTTCTGGCTCAGGATGAGGACCGACGTGATTCCAGAAATGCTTCAGTGCCATTACCCTAGATTAGAGGGTCTCAAACTTTAGCAGGCATTAGAATCACCTAGAAGGCTTGTTAAAACAGTGATTGTTCCGTTCTGTTCCCAGTTTCTGGTCTGGCAGATCAGGGTGTGGCCCAAGAATTCGTATTTCTAACAAATTCCCAAGCGATTTTGAAACTGTTGGTCCCAGTCTACGCTTTGAAAGTCTTAATCTGGGGGGTTATCATTCTCTGACTTGGAAGCATGATTATGTATAGCCAATGCTTTGGCATGCTTTATTCCTGTGGCAGGCATCATTTGAAATACACAGACTCTTGTTCTCTCGAGCACCTGAAAAGAACTTTTCTATACTTAAATCTGTTTCCTTGCTTACAAGAGTGAGATGGACAAAAGGAATGCAGAAATGGCACAGCAAAGACCGGTGCTCCAGAGAAGCCAAACAGAACAAGTAAGAGCATTTAGGGCTGTCCAGGCTTTTGCAGAATTCCTTTGAATCTCTATTGCCTCTGGGTGTGAAACTTTTTTGTTGCTCAGATTATATGATTTGTTTTCTATTCTAGACAAGAGAGAAGAATTAAGATTCTTTTGGGAGTCTTCTTGCTTCATTACATGCCAATCATATTTCTTGAACTTCATGGAGAATTAGGAAGGGTTCTCCATAGTAATCAATTCTATGTTATCGAGGAGAGGCTTTCAGTTTGTATGATTAAGACCCTCATTAAACATGTTTAGAAACAGATCTTCCAATCATCCTAGGTAGCCTATTTTAGTGTTTATTTATCTTTATATTGATGATGTTCTTTTCCTTATTTTGTACAAAGCCTTAAAATTTAAGCCTATTTTTTTTTTCTGATTCCACTTTTCCACAGAGATGGAGATCAGGTTAGTTGTCTCCTTGTGGTAATAGAAGCAACAATTAAATTACACTTTTTAAGGCAAAACAAATTAAGATTCTTCAGTTTTTTTAATGAGTCCAGCTGTTAATCCCGTGAATTTTTTTCTTTTTAGTCTTCGTCATCTCCTTAAATATTTGTAAGTTGAAAACAACTTTTTAAAATAATAACATGTTCTCTTACTTGCTATGTGTCAGGCACTGTGCTAAGCACTTTACATGTACATAATGATATGTACATAATTACGTGCTTTACCAAATTAGTAGATTTGCATTATTGAAACTTCATGGGTTTCTAAAAATTTATTTTGCCTAAAGATTCAGACATTTCTCTGAAGCAAATGGAAATAGTTTTTCCTGGTCATTATTTATTGTTTTCCTATCTTGTAAGGGTTCTCTGGAAATTTATTTTGTTTGCACATTTGTTTTAATATTCTAGTGTTTTCCAATTCTGTCAGTTGTTAGTAGCTTCAATGAATCCTGCAATTTACTCTTACATTCAGGGAAGCTCAATGTGCTAATTAAAAGATCCTGATCAGGAGATGTTAAATTTTTTTTAGGATCTCAGTTAAATATAACACAAAGATTTCTGACAGAAAAGAACTGGATGATAACAAATATAGAAGCAGGTGGCAGAAATTGTTTAAAAAGATCGCTAGATGTCATTCTAGAAGATTAAGCAAAATAATACTCTCTTGGGCTTCCCTGGTGGCGCAGTGGTTGAGAGTCCCCCTGCCGATGCAGGGGACACAGGTTCCTGCCCCGGTCCGGGAAGCGGCTGGGCCCGTGAGCCATGGCAGCTGAGCCTGTGCGTCCGGAGCCTGTGCTCCGCAACGGGAGAGGCCACAACAGTGAGAGGCCCGCGTACTGCAAAAAAAAAATAAATAAATAAAATAATAATAATAATACTCTCTTGAACAGAAAAGTTTAACCCTTGATAATGATTGGAACTTTTTGTGCCTAACATAGGAGTTTGTTTGTTCATTTGGTCATTCAAGCAATAAACATGAATAGTCTTTTATTGTTGCAGGTGGTTCTGTGTTGAGGTTGGGGTATAGAGACCCAGTCCTGGTTCTTGTCCTTGAGGGAGAAGGTCCCAAAGGGCAGAGGGAACAGGCAACTCTCACCTCACCCCTGCGCCTCCTGTTCTGAGAAGAATGGCAAGACTTGTAGACTCTTAAAACCCGGAGAAGGGCATTTTTACTCAGGGGTTGTAACTGAGGACAAAAGGGAAATGTCCTCAGGGCAAGATGCTTTTTCCCTAGGGGGCTCACGAGAGGACAGAGTGTGAGGAATCTTGGGAGTTGTGGAGACGAGTGACTGCTGTGTGACCCAGGACCCTTCAGAAGTTCTGTCAGTGCCTTTGGAGGCTCAGAAGGGACCCCTCCCCCAAGCTGGAGCAGGTCCAGGTTTGAGAGCTTAAGAGGCTGACCCAGTCCTAAGTGTGGAGGCAGAATGTGGTCCTGCGCAAACAAGGCTGCGGGCTCGTTGTTGCTTTCTCTTAACAAAACCTCTTTCTACAACCTTTTCCTACTGTGTTTGTTGGGATTACTTTGAAGGATAGAATTTATCAGGTTGGGCAACAGCCTCGTGCTCTGGCAAATAAAGCAACTCAAGGTCTTCTGCTACAGACGACTTTGGCAATAGGTTCATGTAAATACCCAGTAAATTACCATAGTGTTTTCAGTGATGATACTGTTAAATTTTGAGTAGGAATTCCATTAATTGAACTTCATTGCACTATATAACACAACATAATAAACACAGGATAACATATCATCCCTGTTAAATCTTTGTCAATAAATGATAAGATTAGAAGAAAAAAACTCTTTATTTTCTCAGTAATATCAAAGTATAAGATTTAAGCATATCTGCATCATTAAGGCTCAGTCATAATACATTTCAGGCCTCCCTCTCTCTTTCTGCAATTCTCTTTTGACCGCGTTTGACTGAATGCTATTTATAATATTAGGAGTAGACACCTGCTATGTGCCTCTTACATGTGCTCTTATGTATATTACTGCTGACATTCAAAGAAACTTTGCCAAAGTAGATATTAGTATCTCTTTTTTACACTGAAATCATAGACATTTGTCGGAGGGGCAGAGGTGGGATTCAAACCCAGGCCCGACAGGTGCCAGAGCCGGGCTCTCCCAGGTGCACAGCCCCTCTGGGGAAGTGCTTTCTGCACATGTTCACGACACATCTAATTAGGGTCATTGTAAACCATCTTTGACAACTGATGAGATTTCGGATATGGTTGTAAGAATCAAAGGAGTCATTTTATCAGAAAATAAAGCACTTAGAAGGGAGAACAATATATTAAAAGGGGCAGTATTTTCCAGGTATTGAGATTTAAATAACCGTTACTCCTGTGTGGCTGTATTTGAGATAGGGTTAGCAGGAATTCAGTAGTGCCAGGAATCAAATTTGACATTTACTTCGGAACCAAAGTATATATGATTCAGTTCCCTTGCCCAAACAGATCAGAATGACAAGTTTTCATGTCCAGCCTAAAGATCGTTTGCCTGCTATCAGCAAAGATTTGTCCAGAATGAGTAGTCTGGGAGATCTAACCTTGCCCCTGCTCGGCAGGCTCCACAGCTCATCGTGTCTCTAAATTCCAAATGCGGCTCAGTTTTTGGCCTTTAGATCCCCCTATGTTGAGTCAGAGGGGTCAGGGAAGTCATTTGGAATGTTTTGTTCCAAATCCCTGCTGCTGTTACTCAGAATAGATGCAAACACAGTGAAGCCACCGTGTGGGAGCTGGCCTCGATGCTTGCACGATGGTGGATGGGGCAGGTAGGATAATGCCAAGGATGGTTACCTACCCATGACTTTCCTGGAGACCTGGAATCAGAGTCATGGTCCCCCATGCTCCATCTTATTGCCACCTGGGAGTGCTCTGGACCAAGTGTCATCTGAGCCCAGAGAGAGCATGCCCACATCTTTATAAGCCTACCCTTTCTTTGTGTTTTTATGTGGGCCAGCCCTTGCACTGATGAGCTAATACTCCTGAGGTAAGGACATCTTGGGAGTCAAGTCACTGCTCTTCAGGTGCACAGATGACTTGGTGGAGGTAACCCTTGAAATAGGACCGTTAATTTTTTTTTTTTTCAAGGAAGAAAAACAGCATGATAAGGGCTAATAGAACACATATCTGAAGATGTTTTGTCTTGTAATATGTGTGCATCACACAAGGTGGCAGAACAAGCATACGGCGATCCTCCAGCTGGAGGTGGGAAGCTGCGTTGTCTGCAAGGCAGGACCCGGTCACCAGCCCCTACCTTTGCGGGCTGAGCTGCAGCTGCTTCTCTCTGTGTGTGTTCACACGTCTGTGTTTGAGTAGAGTATGGCACATAGTTTAATAACTTGCCGGCACTCAAATCCTTAGCTTCTGTGAGAAACTCTGTTAAATGATTAGACCTCATTGGTTTCTTGAAAATAGGCACCGACTCCTGGCTCCGATTTATATGCCTTCTTTTTGATTGAAAACACAAGCTTACTCTCCATTAGCATTCTAGTTTAACTCAAGGGTGTCGTAAAAGCTAAGCCATAAGACAGTTTTATAACCTATGATATCAAATTTTCACTTTTTTCTTCTCCATATAGGATGTCAATATGACGTTAAATATTTATTAAATATATGTCAAGCTTATTAACTCTGTTTGTTTTTCTCCATAAGGAGAATTAAAAATCCCTGGATTTATTTTTAAATTTAATTGAATGGTTAATACTTAATTTTAATCATTATTAATTCAATTTTTTATGTAGGCATCTTTATGGCTGAATAAAATATTTTACCCCACTCAGGCTTGTGAACAAGGCCATTAGCAATAGACTACATGGGACTGTCACACCATGCATCAGAAGTGCTAGAGAACAAATTTATTTGTACTCTTGACCTATTCAGTACAAAGAAATGGGACATCTCTCAAAGTCATGGGGAGAACATTTGATCTCTAGAATAAAAAACAAAAGCTATGCATATGCCTCATTTCTCACATAAAATTTACATCTTAGCCTCAGAAGTTTTAACGGATACAGTTGATTTTCCCCAGTTCTTTAGACTATATTAGGATGGACTTTGGGAGGGTAAAACGCTCATTCTCAATACAGTGGTCAGGTAATTTAGGAAGCTATACCACCAGGGAGACAGGTGACCATGGCTGGTCATCTTTGGTCACTTCTTTCTTCTTCTCTTCCGCTCTGATTACCTTTCCAAGGGCTTTCAATACTTCCGGGAAGTGCTGTTGGTTCTTGCATCTGTATCTCTCCTTTCCCTTAGCCTAAATTGTCATCCTTATCTCTGGGCCTTTGTACTTGGCTGCGTCTCATCACTTCCTCCTCCACCTACCAGCTCTGTGCTGGAGCTAGCTCACACTGGCTTGTGAGAGTCGATTTTGCATGTTTTCCCCCCAACTTCAAGGTCAGCAATGTCAGGTTGATAGCTTGGGATTGGCCATGATATAAATATATGCACACCACAGAAATCAGTGAACACTACAAAAAAGTCAAAGCTTTCCCCTTCTCCCCCTGAGCTAGTTTACCTGCACACCGCAGTGTAAGACCATGGATTCAAACGAATAACTCCAAATTGATTCTGCCAGTCCACCCCGCAACCCCCGAGAATTTGTTGTCAAAGACACATTGTATGAATGTGGTAACTTCCATTAAGAGGGAAATAAATATATTTATTTACGGAACTGATGGCATTCTTGTCCATGTTCAGGAATGACAGATGTTATGCAGCTGGTGTGTCACTGAAACCATTGTACATGCAGCAGCTAGGAAGAGATTTAAATGGAAAGTGTCTCCACCTTTAGACCATGCCAAAAATGAACTCCCGCGGAAGGAGCAGGTGTAGGGAGGCGTCCCCCGATTAAGACTGATCGCCGAACAGGGGCACAGCGTAGAAGGTCCAGCACCAGGAACATCCGTGGAGAGAAGCACAGTGTGGCTAAGATGAAGTTCCTGCTAAACCCAGACCTGTGAATGTGAAGAGAAAGCAAAAGGTGAGTCAACAGGAAACTGTGAGCAATGCTCTGGTGAGAGAAGAAAGTTAGGGAGTCAGAAGGTGGAAGAGTCATTTCAAATCAGTGGTGCAGCTTAGCAGGCTGGGCAGGTAAGAGCGATGGAGAATGAGGACCCCTGGTGTCCTCTGGTGAGTCCAGAAAGCCAGGCACTTGGGGGCTGGGGATGAAGGACTCCAAACATTTAGATGACCCTGAAAGAGGCACAAAAGAGCACTGCGTTTGGGGCTGGAAGAGTCTTCAGTGGAAGAATGCTGGAAATGCATGTGGTAAACCTTACATGCTAATCTTCCCCAGTGGCAGTGCACACTGATTTTGCCCCTTTGCCAAGTAGCACCCCGGACACCTGGGACCACTACCAATTCTGGTCTGAGCCACCATCATCCCCTGCTTGGATTACTTAACAGCTTCTTTTAAAAAAAAAAAAAAAAAGTATTGACGAATAGTTGCTTTACAATACTGTGTTAGTTTCTACTGTACAGCAAAGTGAATTAGCAATACATATACATATTTCCCCTCTTTTTTGGATTTCCTTCCTATTTAGGTCACAACAGAGCAATGAGAAGAGTTAGCTGTGCTATACAGGAGGTTCTCATTAGTTATCTATTTTATATATAGCATCAATAGTGTATATATGTCAATCCCAATTTCCCAATTCATCCCACTTCCTACTTCCCTCCCTTGGTATCCATATGTTTATTCTCTACATCTGTGTCTCTATTTCTGCATTGTAAGTAAGATTGTCTATATTACTCATCCATAAAACGGAATGAAATTGGGTCATTTGTAGAGATGTGGATGGACCTAGAGACTGTCATACAGAGTGAAGTAAGTCAGAAAGAGAAAAACAAATATTCTATTAACTCATATATGTGGAATCTGAAAAAATTGGTACTTAACAGCTTCTTAATTGGTCTTTCAGCTTCTATCCTTATCCTCTAAAGTCTGTTTTCAATAGAGCAAACCAGATTGATCTGCTTGAAACTGTAAATCAGATCTTAGTTCTCTTTTGCATAAAACCCTGTGACGCCTTCCCATATCACCCAGAGTAAAAGCCAAAGTTCCTACAAGGATTTACAAGGCCTTGTATGATCTGCCCCCTCCCCAGCCCTAGTCCTACCATGACTCCACTTCCTATGACTCATCCTCTTATTCACTCTGCTCTGGTTCACTGTCCCCCTTGCTATTCCTCAAATAGGCCAGATGTGCTACCTTCTGAGGGTCTTTGCTCTGGCTGCTTTCTCTGCCTGCAATGTTTTTCCCCCCAGATACCTACACAGATAACTCTGTCGCTTCCCTGGAATATTTGCTCAAATGTCCCCTTCTCAGGAAGACCTATATTGACAACCTTATTTAAAATTATAACCTACATACTCTCTCTTCTGCATCCTCTCCCCCTTTCATTCCTACCTTTCTCTACCTTTCCCTTATTTCCATAGCCCTTATCATTCTCTAATATACTATTTAATCTAGTTATTAGGTGTGCACTGTTTTCAGTCCCCCCACTGGACTGTGAACTCCACAAGGGCAGGGATTAATGGATTGTTCACAAATGTACCCTGAGTGACTAGACCAGCGCCTTGTCACACAGTAAAAGACTGTCAATTTTGACTGAATGAATGAATGAATGAATGAATGAAAAATAAGAATGAACTAAATAAGGGTAGTGGAGAAAGGCCACAGAAGGAGAGAGTATTCAGAGGAACATGTGCATGTGTGTGGAGAAGGAAGCTTGGCATACTCAAGCATGAAAAACTTAACTTAGGTACTGGAAATAGCAAGTGATATGGAAGGGGTAAGACTGGAAAGGTAGGTGAAGGCCCTGACCATGTGGGTCTCATAGGTTGTGTTAAGAATTTTGGTTCAGGGACAATGAGAAGCCATTTAATTATTTTAAGTGGTGGTGATGGTGACACAATTAGACTTGTATCTTTCAAAAAAAAGATCAAAAGGTGAAGGGGGAAAACCAATGAAATTGCTGTTGCAGAAGACCAAGCAAGAGATGGTGGCGGCTTGGACTAGGAAGATGTTGATATAGAAGAAAGCAGTGGATGGATTCTAGAAATATTCAGACATTCCAGGATATAACACTGAACAAAGTTTGCAGGGGATAATGGAACAAAGCAGGAGATGGCCAGCTTGGCTCACAGCTACCTGGCTGGATGGTAGAGTGTCATTCATTGTGATGAGGAATGCTGGGAAATGATCAGGTTTGGGAAGAGAGGTCCTGAGATCAACTGCAGACAGGGTAAATGTGAGATCTTTTTGTGAGTTGAATTGCGTTTCCTCAAATTTATATGTTGAGGTCCTAACCCTCAGGGACCTTATTTGGAAATAGGGTTTTTGCAAGCATAATTAGTTAAGATGAGGTCCTACTGGAGTAGGGTGGGTCTCCAATCCAATATGACTAATGTCTTTATAAAAAGGGGAAATTTGGGGACAGAGAAAGATATACACAGAAGGAAGATGATGTGAAAAGACGCAGGGAAAAGACCACTATCCATAAGCCAAGAAGAGAGGCCTGGAGTAATAGATCCTTCCCTCACAGCCCTTGGGAGGAACCGATCCTTCCAGCACCTTGATCTTGGACTTCTAGTCTCCAGAATTGCGAGACAACCATTTTTTGTTGTTCTGCCACCCAGTTTGTGGCACTTTGTTACAGCACCTCTAGCAAACTAATACAGATCCCTTTTGGCCATTTGAGTAGAGAGATTGAATAAGTAAATAGACATACATATCTGCAGCTCAGAGGAGAGGTCAGGCCTGGAGGTACACCTTTGAAGTCATCTGTAGAGATAGTAATTGAACTAGCCTGCTATCCTGGGGGTGAATGGCAGGACTACTAAGACCTTCTGCAATGTCCACACCACCATACCCATGGAAACTCACTTTTCCTTGCCATCTAAAATGATGAGAATATAGTCCACCCAATCCCCTCATCCTGCCTACCACTTCCTCTCTCAGCTCTGCCATTTCTATTTTGCTCCTGTCTCCAAACTCCAGCCAGAGTTCTGCATCATCAAACCTTCCTGTTTGGATTTTAGAGGACATATGTAGGGAGTAGATAATCACCAGTCCCTGGCTTAGTGGATGTGAAACCAGATGAAGATTCCCTGATCTTGATGGAGGAAGAGCACATTTGGAACACTCTTCTACTGCTTGATACAGGGAGGGTTGTTCCTTCTCAACTCTACTCCTCCCTGTGCCCCACAAAAGACCTCGTGTACCCCTTTTAGCCCTCCTTTATATCAATACTGGCAGCTGTTGTTGCAGTGCCAGATCTGATGGCATGAGGCTCCTGTCTACTAGCCTTGAGGAAGACGAGGGGAGAGGGGCTATTCTGAGCTCTGAATGTGGGAAGAGGTGAAGGGAAGGAGGGAAGAAGCTCCCAGGTTGTTTTGTGCTTTTTGTTTTCAGCAGTAGGCTCTACTTTTCAATTCTGGGAAAAAAGGAGAGATCCCACTTGGTACCTCACTCTTGACAAAATTGACCTGACAGAGAGGGACAGAGTGATATAGCCAAATGGACCTAATAGGTCATAGAGGGTTGAGGCGGGATGGTCAGAGTGGCCATGGGAGGAGGGGAGGAAACCCTGATTTTGGGGTAGGTAGAATATGAGATTATAAACACTGACTGTTCTGGAGATATAAGGAAGTCCATTCTACTTTCCTCCTGGGCACACAGCTAGATGACATTTCCGAGCTTTTCCTGGAATTAGTTGTGGCCATGAAATGGAGTTCCGTTCAACAGACTGTGGGCAGAAGTGATATATGCCTCTTCCAAGTCTGGTCACCCAAACCTCCCATCTAACCCTCTACCCTATATCTTTCCCCAGCTGGCCAAGCCACAAGAAGGAAAGAACTGAAGTTCTTAAATGTCCACATGGAAGGTTCTCTACTAACTACGAATATATATATATTGGAAATATTTCATGAGAAACAAGCTTCTATTAGCTAAAGCCCTGAGATTTGGAGCAGCTAGCCTTATTCTAATGAGTATACCTTGTTTGTGGTTTCTTCTTCTTCCTGCCCTATACTTTTGGTGTTCCCGAAGTTTCTAATTCCAACCGTGTTTTCACTCTATGTACTCCTGCTGGGTGATCCCATTCATTCTCCCACCTTTATGTCGATGAGCCCTAAGTCTACTTCTCTCCACTAGACAACTCCTCTGAGTTCCAGAGCCTGTATCCAGTAGCCTAACAGACAACTTTACCTGCTCATTGATTCCTCGGGCTCAAAGTTTCCAAAATTGACCACAATATCTTTCCCCAAACTGATTTCCCTTCTTTAATCTTAGTCTCTGTAATAGTACCGCCATCCAAACAATTTCCCAGCCAGAAATCTAGAAGTCACCCTAGATTCCAGGCTTCTCCTCCACCTCCTGCAACCAATTAGTCCAAAAGTCATATTAAATCAAATTCCTAGATATCTTGCTTCTACCTCCTTCGATCCAGTATCGCTGTTCCAAGGCAATGATAATGAGGATGAATAAAAGGAAAGATTCAGGATGAGACATTTTTTCTTTCTAAAAAATTATGTGTTATGTTGTGTAGCAGAAGAAGGGGTTGGGCTCTGTGCACATCACTAGAAGAGAAAAATGAAGAAATTGGAAATCTCTGTCCTTTCACTTCTAGGTTAGTACTTAACTAGACTCTGTCCTCCCTACCCCCTTCACCCTACACACACCGTCATTCTACCTCAACCCTGAGGAGGAAGTAATCAGATTGGTGAATATCTAGGTGTAGACCTCAGTTGCAGGGAAAGTCAAAGGTAACCTAAGAGAAGGATCATGTAATGAATAGAATATTCTTGGGGTTTTTGTTTGTTTGTTTTTGTTTTGGATTAACCTATGGCTATCTGAAGACATAAAGACCTTGTGGAGCCTTGGATTAATCCAGAAGATCTGGGTTCACTCCATATAGATATGAAAAGATCTTGCAGAGATGTGGGTTTAACGTGATGTCTTGCCCCTGAAGTCCAAGCAGAGCTAGTGGGGTGGGATCACTGACTGGCGGGATGTCCCTCCGGGAGTCCGTGGTGAGTGGAAGCATACTGGCAGCTGCTGGTAACCAGATCCCAGAGTAGAAGTCTAGTTCTCTGGTCTCTTTCTCATAATCTATAGTTCCTGAAAGAAAGAAATAGGAGAAAGCATTTGTTGAACTCCTTGAAAGCAGCTCTATTTGCAAACTAAAGAAGGCTGCCAGAGTCATGCTTTGTTTGACGTCCCAGCCACACTTCAAGCTGGTGAGACTGTTTGTCACTCTCTCCAGGCAGTGAAGGAGCAGTTTTCTCCTGGGCACGATCAGTGTGTGAAGGATATTTCTCTGGGGGAGTTGAAATCTCTCTTTTTTCACTTACTTTGTGAGCACTCCCCTGGGATTATAATTATCCAGTGAGGTGGTCAGAGGGCTCTGTCCCTGGGCAGTGTCTGCAGGGCCAGATTGCAGCATCAGCCCTATTTGAGATTCGCCACATGACAATGAGGAGTGGCCTGTCTGCAGAAATAGTAAGGT
This sequence comes from Neophocaena asiaeorientalis asiaeorientalis, assembly GCF_003031525.2. Lineage (NCBI taxonomy): Eukaryota > Metazoa > Chordata > Mammalia > Artiodactyla > Phocoenidae > Neophocaena > Neophocaena asiaeorientalis. Next base: position 4,369,078 of record NW_020175672.1, on the reverse strand, counting down.
TTGCTTCAGAGCCTTTTCTAGAATTTTCAGGGGCTATTTAACCTACTTTGTACCAACTCTCTATGGCTTTCTGGTCTGAAGAGCAATTCTATTCCATTTTAGCATTCTAAATCCCAAATAAAATCCAAGAAGTGCAGTTATGCAGAGACAAAACTGTTTCAGCTATAGGAGGGGAATAAATATAAGTTTTCGCTCCTCCAAGTGGAGTCTCGATTAACATCTCCTTTAATTATGGTTTACAACACGCTAGACTTTCTATTCCTTGTCTTAGACTTTCCTTTGTTGCAAAAGATGAATCGCACAAGTCTTGTCTGTGTTCCTTTTAAAAACCATCTAGCCATCCCTTCGTCCCTCCAATTTCAAGTTCTTTCATGGGTAGAACTTTCAACAAGCCTGAAGGCTGACTGGAAAACTCTGCCATCTCGTTACTCTGTGCTTCAGTGGCTGATGATAGTTTCAGAGTGGATATCAAACTATCCACTCCATCAGTGCTTTTAGAAAAAGGGAAAAAGATTACAGTCCGTCTAAATCAACATGACACCTCTCTGACAGGTGTGTCTTGATCGCTTTCTCCCAATGTATCCATTCCTTTTGACTCCCTCCACTTCTCAATGGTTATCTAAGTCCAACAGGGCTTGTCATTTCATGAAAATTACTCCCCACTTTGCTTAGGTTGCTCTTAATTTTGTGTCCTTCTGTATTTACCTCAGGGCCAAGGATTCACCCATGGGCTTTACTTCCAACCGACACGGGCTGGAATTTCATAAGGCAGACGGAACCTTGGTTTTTCTTCTCAGTAGAATTCTATTTGCGGCACACGCCTCTCCTTCTCTGCTGAATTCCCAGCCACAGTTCTCAGGGAGGGCAGCTGCTGCTCTGAGCCTCTTTGGATTTTTCTTTCATACTCTCTTCACATATCGAACTCTTTCTGTCTTGAAAGGTTCTCAGTCTCCACTGGCCGGGGGAAGGTGGAACATATCAGAAGTTGGCAGAGTTGCAGTGCTCTGTGCTTTGAACTTGTAAAATTCTTTTTAAAAGTCTAAATCTTTAAAAGAAAGAAAAGAAGCTTCTGGTACATTTAGACAATGCAGTAACAGGGATGACCTGAGTTTAAAGATAAGGGTTAATGCTGTGATGTCAGTTCCTGGGCATAACTTCCAGGGAACCTTTAGCTTCGTCCAAGCTCTCTGATTTTAAATGTCTTTCAAGGTAATCTTTTTGTGTCTGAAAAAATAAGAAAATACAAAGCACAGGATTTATGACTCTTCAGTAATTTATCCTAAAGCATGCAAACATAATATTTTGTTGTACTCCTAGAAGCCTCTCTTCACAGATAAAATTCAGCATCATGCACTGCTACTGTTACTACCGCCCCTGCACTCTGACAACCTCATTAGAAAAAGGAAGTGCAGTGAAGATGTCCACTCTCTTCCCTCTCAATGACGCTGTTTCTGTTAAGATGCACAAACGGTTAGCACAGGCAGATTCCTCGTCCGGCTGTGATCGTAGGATCACCTCTTGACTGCTTGTGACTTAACTCAACAACCAGGGAATATAAATGCTGCCCTGCCAATGATTCACAGAGTGCCTGGGCAGAAGCCCTTTCTTCGGCTCAATGTCATCATCTGAAAAATAAGTATACAAATAATGTCATAGGGGTTTGGGATTAACAGATACACACTACTATAAATAAATAGATAGACAACAAGGACCTACTATATACCACAGGGCACTATATTCAATACCATGTAGTAACCTGTAATGGAGAAGAATCTGAAAAAGAATATATATGTGTATATACACATATATATACACACACACATTATATATATACATATATGTATAACTGAATATATAGCTGTATATATATACATTATATATGTATATATACACATTATGTATAAACATATATGTATAACTGAATCGCTTTGCTGTACACCTGAAACATTGTAAATCAACAATACTTCAATGAAAAAAATAATGTCATAGTAATCATGACAACAGAACTTTTTTAAAAGCACATTACACATGTGACCAGTTGGTTCTAAGATATGTATGAAGTAGAGTTTCTTTTTTGCCCATCTGTCCTCCTGAAAACCTGTCCTTTGCTCCGTACGTGCTCAGGGACCTCATTCCACCATCACCACCCCCGTTCCCCCCACCTGTCTTCTCTGTCAATGTGTTTATCTCAGTTACATACTGAGAGAAAATATCTGATTACGTCAGCTGACACTGGAGTTGGGTCTCTTAACCTGGGGTTTATGAACCCCTAAAATTACATGCAAGATTCTCTATTTGGGGATCTACGTCCCTTATTCGGTAGAAAAGAGCCGCCACTTTCATTTGATTCTCAAAATATTCTAGGATCCCTAAGTGATTGAAATCACTGAAAAAATATTTTCATTAGGAGAATTTGCTAATTTAAATTCTCACGTGTTTAATGGTGGCATTTCAGGAAGTTTAAGGAAGATGGTTTGAGGCTTGTGGGGGGGGGGCAGGCCTCCAGTTCCCCTAGTAGCTGTATCATAATTCCGTACATTCATAGTGCTTTAGCATCTTCAACTTGCTCCATTTTAGAGCACTTTACTTTCTGAGCGATTTTGTTTGGCCCACGCCCTGTTAAATGTACATGTAGCTCTTGGGTGCTGAGTCTGTCCCTCATGGACTCAGCGGTGTGCACTGCGGGTCTGGGGACACTGCTGTTCTGCTACGAACTTCAGATTATTTAGGAAGTGGAGGCTTGGGGGAGTCGCAAGTCAATTTTTATTCCACTCCTTTGTTAATTTGGGAAAAAGGAATTTTGCCTAAATGACCCAAATGGCTAAAAAAAAAAAAAAATCAATATTTATCCTTCGAATAAGGAAAAGAAAAACAAAAATTTGCTATGTTTATATTTTGTAGGTTTTAGAGTCAGCAAGTCAGTACAGATTACTGAGAATCAACACTCTAAAACTTAGCCCTTAGTTTGATGTAAGGAATGGGTATGAATTAAGGTCCAGAGGCTGGGGCAATTGATGCAGCTGTACCAACATAGGCTTGGGGAGATTTCACAATGATGTGCTGTTCACACTAGCTTCTTTCATGGCAACTCCTAAGACAGAATGCTTTGCCTGAAAAACATATATTTTTAAAAAAGCATATCTTGATCCCATTTGTAGAAGAATTCTCTCTGGGATCTTCATGAAGCCCCTTGGAAGGAATCACCATTGTCTGAAGAAAAGAAAGTAGTCAGGTCTGACTTTTAATAGAGAAGGGCTGCCTGCCAATACTCAATTCCTCTTTATCTGTCTCAAATCTGCGAGGGTAGCTGGTTGAGGAGTTTGTCCTCGGACAAATTAATCTGAAGCCAAAGAATTGGGGGAGGATTGAATTTTGAGTCAAAGATCTGAAATAGTTTTTCCTTGAGTTAATTAGAACACTTATTCTAGGAAAAGTAAACTGTATCGGGCTTCCCTGGTGGCGCAGTTGTGGAGAGTCCGCCTGCCAATGCAGGGGATACGGGTTCGTGCCCCGGTCCGGGAAGATCCCACAGGCCGCGGAGCGGCTGGGCCCGTGAGCCATGGCCGCTGAGCCTGCGAGTCCGGAGCCTGTGCTTCGCAACGGGAGAGGCCGCAACCGTCCCCAAAAAAAAAAAAAAAAAAAAAAGTAAACTGTATCAAGAACATTCCTCCTCAATCATCAAATAATGACTGCTTGTCAGAGAGACAGCTTTCCTTATCTGGCTTTTGCACAGACTCGGAGTTTAGAGACAGATCTCACAAAAGCTTTTGTTGTGTGATTTATTTAAAAGAAAGAAAAAAAAAAAAAACTTGTCTGTTCATAACTGACCAAGAAAAGGGAATTCAGAAGAGATGGAAAATTCTGTCATATGCTTTACAGACATTCCAGACAAGGCTGGAACAGCAGCCCATTTAAATAACCACTCTATAGATCCATCAAACCGAGTGGAGACATGCCTCAGCAACCTCTCTCTGTCTCAAAACCCAGCTCTTGGGGCAAAGAAGGGTCTGCAGTCAATTCATACCTGGGAACTCATCTGAAATGAGGAGGCTGGAAAGGGAATTGAACAGAGCAGGCTGCGACAGAGTTGAATTTTATCTCTGCTGTTACACAGAAGCATATGGTTTCCGCCAACAGGAAAAATCTGCTTCTCTTCTGGCTGCCACACTAATGCATGCATGAAGGGGAGAGACTTTGCTATCAAATGCATCGCCAGAGTTTGCATCTGTGATTAAGGCTTTCTGCTTGCCCCGCATCCACTCCCCCAGGAGGTTTAAGGGAACTGCCAAAACTTGTGCCTGTTTTGCTCAGATAGTGGGCAGTTGGGTGCTTGTTGTTTAACAGTTTATAACATATCCATAGGTTGGGTCAGTGTCCTAACTTCATTCATCCTTTAATTCTGCTTTTGTGCTAACGAAATAATTACAGGACAGACTTAGAACTTGGAGTTTAATAGAGAAGTCTTTTATGGTAACTACTGGTGGCAACGAATCTGGTTTTATTGACCACAGATAAGGAAATTCTTGGCTTCCTCTGTTATTTACCATGAGGTAGTGATCTTAGCGCTAGGGGCTAGATGGAAATTCTGCTTTCTCCATTTTACACATGGGGAACATGGAGGCTGTGTTACGGGACATAAAATGTCTCAGTAGTTGTTGTTGAGGGTGGGTGTTAGCGTGCCCATGGAAGAAAATATGATGGAGGCTTTCAGGTAATGGAAGGAAAACTCTTTTAGTTGAACTCGGAGCAGAATTTGCTCTCTTCCTTGAAACAGCCAGAAAGGCTCATTTCAGCCGCCCTCCTAGTAGACAGGCGCAAGGGAGGGTTGGCATTTGCAGCAGGCGCATTTCATATTGAACTTTTAGGGCAAGAGTTATGTGCTCTGACTTCCTAGCATTTGCACGAATCCTTTCATTAGCATAGCACAAATAGCTAACGTTTTAGAAATGCAGTTGATTTAAACTTTTATCTCCATGTTGGATCTTGGAACAATTGTCCAGAGAGAAACCAAGAGTTTTCTGCTATCATCAGCACCAGTGCAAGGAAGGGACCTGTCACCTGGATGACATGGGATGCCTATCATTTCTGAGGCAGTGATGCAGCATGGGACACAGAATGGACTGCAGGCAGCTCTCATTTGAGAACTGGAAGCCTGCTGGAAAGGGACATGAACACTTCCCCTCCTATAAGTCTTTTCTTGACTAGGGAATTCACCAATGGCCCCCTGAGGAAGGCATGCAGATAGTCCCAGAATTACCTTATAGATTTGCAAGATACTTCTGTTTTGTTTTTTTTTAACATCTTTATGGGAGTATAATTGCTTTACAATGGTGTGTTAGTTTCTGTTTCTGCTTTCTGGTGTGTTTTTGTACAAGTTAATTCTTTGGTAAACTCTATGGGGTTCATTTCAGAGTTTTCTCAGTTAATTTTCTTGGCTGCCTTTATAAGTTGCCAAATTAGCAACTTGGTTGTGAAGGAGAAGGGTCTGTACCAGTTGGGTCCCACACTGACATTCAAGTTAAAAATTTGTAGAGTGGGCCAGGTAAGTCGCATTCCATATGGATGGGAGGCAGAACAAAGGCTGAAATTATGATCATGTGGTGTGTCAAGTGAAGAACCGGCACTTACTCTGTTGCTGGAATTTTTCAGGAGAGTCAAATTCTAAATACATGTTCTTTCTGCCACTGTCAGCAGCAGCCTTCTAATAGTTCTTCTGTCTCAACCTTGCCCCACTGGGACCTAAGGGATTGTGCTAATTTCTTTGCATGATACGAAAGGCTCTTGGTGGTCTGGCTCCTCTCTCACTTCCAGCCACATCTCCCTCAGGTCTCTAACCATGACACTCTCTGGCCCATCAATCCTGAAGCACTTGGAGTTTTCCCAGCATGCCCTGCTGTGCCTTGTCCCTTTGCAGATGCTCTTCTCCCTGCCTGGAATCCTTCCCCCTTTCCCACTGGCCACCTGGCAGGTGCCTACTTGATCTTAAAGCGGCAGCTCAGGCATTTGTCTCTCTGTGGACCTTCTAAACACATGCGCTTGCTCAAAATATGAATGAACAAGAAAATGAGTGAATTAGTGAACAAGAGTGAATGGATGGGCTGACTGTTGTGCTCCTCTTTCCTAAGAAAGGTCCTGCAGAAGTCCCAAAGGCAGTGCTGCCAAGAGAAGCATTATGATACACTTGTAATTTTTGAGTCAATGCTTTAAGGGTTGGAGGAAATGTGGCACTTACTGGACCAACTTGACAAACTGCATTTCCCATTCTGCTTCAGAATGACTTTAAGATTGATTTCTTCATCCTCTCTAATATCACTATCAGCATCTGACATCTAACCTTTACAAAATCAAAAATGATGAAAACTAAATAATTCAGCATGGAGAGCTCCCCGGGAGACAAATAGACTGTGTGCAGTAGAAGTGTGGTTGTGTGGATGTCATCTCTCTGTTATTAAGTATTTGTGTTCCTGAATAGGCTCTAACATCTCTGAAGACCAGGCCTTCAGAGCTCAAGTCAGAGATACTTTTTTTTATTTCCTACATGAAGAATATATGCCCTAATCATTTCTTTTTTCTTCTTTGAAAGATGCTCAGTTAGTGAAACTTTAGCCTGTTAACTGCACCGGTGCATGTGTCACAGAGCAGTGAAGCACCAGATATACCGAAGAAATACGGCAGAGGGAGGGAGAGGGTGAGTCCACCTGTGATGAGGAAAGATGTTTTAAGACCTGGGGTGTGCAGTGCACAGCTGAGGCTGCATCTTTGTCCTCTTCCTCTCATCCTTTAGTTCAGTGTGATGCCCCTAAGATAGGTTGCCACGTTTTTTTACAGGGATCTTCCATATGGTCAAATTGTGATCTCCCTTCCTCACATGGCATTTTGCACATTTGGGATTATCTGTGGAACGTTAAGTCCTCAATCGATGTTCTTCCTTAACACAGCAGGCTCTCTGGGTGGGAGTGGGGACAAGGTGTTGTCTCTGGAATTTAGAATATTTGCTACAAATGAATTTTAACTCAGCCCAAGTAAATCACATGTGAGGGGTGTGGATAACCACCGTCTCTCTTCATGGTGTCCCGGAATAGGTGCACCATCCCACCCCGTTAGGCATTTGGGCTCCAAGCCCTTCTCTTAGGCTATGGGATGTTAAGAGCTGGTAGCACTTGGCTCAGAGCGAGTGAGACAGGGAATGAGCCATGTCCAGGGCACATGGAGGCATCACTCCTGTCGGGCAGTGCCACACCAGGAGCTGCTGCTCACGAGGGGCCATCCTTTGCCCTTCATGCAGGAAGGACCCTGCACAGTCACTACTCTCTGGGCCTCTGTGAAGGGTGGTGCTCCCTCCAATGAAGAGTGAGCATCTGTGGATGACTATTCTGCTCCCACTTGGCTCTTGGGCACTGGAAGCCTTTTGCTAAGATGTGGCTTGTCCTTGTCTGCATAGCTCCTGAGATCTTGCCTCTTCCCCAAGAACCCCAAACCCTTTTTTTTTTTTTTTTTTCTTTTCCTCCTAGTATCCAACCCAGTTGAAATATTCTTCTAGTTTTCACACCTAATATAGTCTCTTAACTGGATTTAGGCTTCTGGAAACCAAATCATATTTTTGAATGAATCATATTTGAATGAATCATATTTTGAATCATATTTGAATGAATCATATTTGAATGAATCATATTTTGAATGTCCCCCCCCCGAGGCAGGAGACACAGAATTAAAAAGTTGTTTTAATAGGCAAGTTGGTGGGGGAGAAAATATTTTATTAATATTTTACAATATTATCCCAGCTTATAAAATCATGAATTTAATTCTGATATAAATGTACATCAGAATATGTAAGCATCTATGTATAATATCATAGAGTCCTGGTTAAATAGTTTGGGCTTAAATTTTATTTTAGATGATTAGCACCTGTGTCTTTAATTCATTGAGAGGCAGCTATGTGTCTCCTTAAACAGAAGAAAAGAATCTGATTTTTATTCTTTGTATGGTTCTCCCATGTTTCAGTTTTACTTGATGGGTAGGCAATGCAAGGGCCGAGATGTGCTCATGGTCTCCAACATACATTCTGTATGCAGAAAATTTCTCATACAATTTCTAAGGCAATTTTAATTGGTAGACCCAAACAGACCTAGTTTTGAAGAAGCAGGGCATTTGAATCCCAGAGATTTATCTGTCTGAGAAACTCTACCATCCTTTAGTCACTGTGAAGGTGTGTGTTGAGTAAGAAAGAGAGATTTTCTGTGTGATGAGATTTTCTACGTATTTCTGCAGAGGGAAAATATATAGTTCCTTAGAAGAGAAAAATCCATGAATACATTTAACAAATATACATTCCCCACCTGTGAAATAAATCATGCTATTTAGTAAACTACCACCAAATATGTCTCAACATGTTAAAATATGAAAACTAATGACTATTCATAAAAATTGAAAGGAAAATATTTTGAGCAAAAGATCTATAAAGAAAAGATTTCACTTAAATTTAATAAATGGGACTTGGAAGATGAGTTATGCTCATATGCACTTTCTTGCATTTATAAAATAATAGGCTTATGAATCTTCTTTTGCCTGACAGGGTCAAGTAGCGCACAGATTTCCTTTCCTCTTTATTCCAACTATTTAGACACAGCAGTTGAGGTTCACTTGAAATGTCCTGGTTGCTGTGATGGAGAGTTATATCTCATGCCTGGTGGAAACATGAAAACCATAATACCCTTAACAACTGCATTCTAGAATTTGTCCCAAATGAGTCCTCAAGATAGTCTCTCTTAGGAGACTTAAATATACTATAGTTTTGAGGTTGTTTTTTTTTTCATGAGGCCAAACAGTTGATTTTGAACTATACCATTTACACTCTGGTTGATTTTTAAAAAGTGTCCATCTTTAGTAACATAATAAAACCCTAGCCACAAAAAATTGCTATTTAAAACAAACACATAAAAATTCCTTTGTTTTAATCTATAAATCAAAAAAGAAAAGTATTTCTCTTTAGAAAAGATTATCTTGGGAGTTATTAAAACTAGAATGATAATGTAATATGAGAATTATAATGACTCAAGGAGAGTCAAAACGTTTGCCTTTACAGCATATTGAGAAATCCAAACACATCATTAATTGCTGCATACAATTGCCAAGTAAAGAGAGGAAGATTTTTTTATTATTATTTTTGATGAAACCCCTTTTAATGATTTTTTTTGAATTTTATTTTATTTTTTTATACAGCAGGTTCTTATTAGTTATCTATTTTATACATATTTGTGTGTATATGTCAATCCCAATCTCCCAGTTCATCCCACCACCACCCTTTTAATTATTAAGATTCACTTTTTCCTAGCCATATTATCATCCCATACCCGGAAAGTAGTATAGCATCAAACTCAATTCTGCTGATCCTGCAGGGAATGTGGAATGTTGCAATACTATAGTATTGATTTTTTTTTTAAGATCCCATGCATAACTGTGTAGTGTTTTTTTGGTTTTTTTTTTAAGATGGAAAAGATGCAAGTGTTTAGTTCTCCTTCAGCATGAAAACACCCTTCCCCCTGTCCCGCAGTGGCCTTTGCTCCCTTGTTTAGCTCAAATCCATTCCTGTCACTTTGAAATATTTTGTTGAGCTTATCAGTTTATTTTCTTCTGGACTAGTTGGGAGACTACTCTATTCCTTGCCAGCTTCAGGCCTTTCCACAGCCATATTTGTTTGCATCTCTGTGAAAAACAGGATTAGTCTTCTCAATTTTCCTGTAAAAAAGTGTCATGAATATATAACACACACACCTTGGGCTCTGCACTATATTTTATCATTCCCTGAATGCTCTCTTTGAGCCCAGCACTGCATAGGTGTGTTCTTAGCCTCTAACTCATTGTCCCTGAATACTGCCTGAGTTCTCAGTGTGAGTCACTTAGGGAAGCTGTGGCAGACCATACCTACCTCATGGCTCTTGCTCTGCATATGGATTTCTGTGGTAGAAAGGCTCAGATCTTGAGGCGGTGTTTCTCTTCACAATGTGATGGGGTTTTTCTGTTCCTAACAATTTTAGTAGGGGGTAGAAAAAAAAGTAAAATAACTAGGAAATGAGAGTTATATTTTGAACCAGTAGGGGCTTTAAAAATCAAAAAGCATCTGATGTCATTTTAAAATTGAGGAACCAAACGTACTTATATAATATAGGTCATTCAGTAAATAGGATATTCTTAGTTCTAAGCATCTTGCTATTAGTCTGATCCACAACTGTATAGAACACTAAACCTTAGATAAAATACATATTCAAATATACTGGCTCCGAGGACTATTTCTTTCCCAATCTCAGAATATTCCAAGACTGTTCTCTCTCAGAAGTTGTTGGGCCTTTTCAAGTTCTCTTTTTCTTCTTTCCAGTCCCACTTAAGTGTATAAAATCTATATAATTAATCATCCAATACCATTTCCATTACTGTAAGATGAACATGATAAATGATGATAATCGCCAATGGTTTTATAAAAATTCACGGCTTTGGGTGGATTTAGCAAGTTTGAAAATGGATCTGCCTACCCAAACTTGCTTCATCTGTTTAATTCCTTACGAGAGAGTGACTAGGAATGGTGTTTTTTGTTTTTTTTTTTTCCAGCAGGCTGATAAATCTGGGCACCTGCTTACAAGTGTCAAGTCAAGGGTCCTAGGTACCAAACGATTTGTGTTAAAGTTCATTACGCTAAAAAGTTAAGAACCCGCTACAAGTAGGGATTGAATTCTTCAATTATACCTATTTAAAGTAAATTAGTTATAGAATTGTTTTAAAATAGATTATTTGTTGCCTCGGGCTTTAATTAAATGAAGTGAACAGCAGTGAAGTAAAATGTGAGCAGTGTTAGGTGACCTTGTATGAAGGCAGAAATGGCCTCTATCACAGCTGGCGCCTCTGGCCGGGCAAATCACATTTCATGGTGGTCATACCGCCATAAGTGAGCAATACTCTTTAAAAAGACCCATGAATTTTAATAATACTTCTTAAGGATACTTTTAACTTAAGAGGCGTCAGAACTTCCAGTCAACCGTTTAAAATGAAGTCGAAAACTAAAGGTTGAAAGTTCGTGTGTGCCACAGGCTTCTCACGGTGAGGGGATACTTCTTAGGTTTATGAATGGCAAATGCAGTTGCTGCTTTCTTCCGTCTCAGTTTTCTTCCTCACCGTTCACCTTCACTGCTTTGAAGGGTTTCATGTTTTAATGCCTTGTCTGTAATTTATTATCGATTCTGGAAAGTGGTCATCTGTGTGAATATTATGGGAGACTTATTCTTGGAGACACACAGAGCTTCAGGCCTGGGTTTTGAAAGATGGCGCTATTGCCTCCAGAAACTGCCAACGAATCTGCCATCGTGAGAATGAACTGGCCTGCGTTATGAAATGAAGCTGCTTGATTTTAAGCCTCTTCAGGGCGAGGATCACTTCTTGTTTGGAGGAGAAGTTCTATATTCTACGTTAACCTTGTGGTGACACCATAGCGGTGGTGCAGAATGAATGAGTTGGTTCTTGCCTCCAGCATTTCTTTTCACTGTTTTCTCTCTTAACGTGGGTCATTAATGAGCCAATGACTGACATTAAAGTTTTTGAAGCCCAGTATTTGACTTTTTTTCTATACTGGCTAATTAAAAGTATTTAACCATCTCTGAGAAATAGGATCCCATTGATTTAAGCTTTCCATTGTTAGACGAGAGCCTAATTTTTATAGTGGTGTACACTTGAACCTCTAGGATAGAGAGAGAAGTGAGTGGAAACACATGCTGGGTTTGAGATGGAGTAGTCTGGTTCCTCAACATGGTCAAATATTATGGTCTGATTTCCTTAGACTTTTCAGAGGATTATAGAGACTCATGGGCTTGAAGAATTTCAAGTTACTTCCAAGGGCACCCAAATGTACCCAAGTCATCCAGTATCTTAGGGTCCAAATGTTTTACTAAATGTCCAATTAAAATAATTGGAGTCCCTGTTCCACATACAGCGGTAGCGGGTATAACACTATTTTTAAAAATCTGAGGACTTCGGGTAAGGCAGGCCAGGGAGACGGGGTGGGAAATGTCAGTTATGTTCCTGTGGTGGCCACTTTTCTTCTCATACCACGTCTCCAACCTCAAATCATGACCCATCTTCATCTTATATTTTCTGTTGCAGCCAGTTCCACTTAAGGGTGATCTCAATCTTTTCTCATTCCTCAAGGCAGTATAATACAAGGCTGATGTTTGAAGAGACTTTGAATGAAGGCTTGTTAAACTGAAAATACTGCTTATCTCTAATAACCAATACTACTCAATCGATTGGAAGGAAGATGCGCTCTGAAACATACACATCAGGGTGTGAATCCTGGCTCTACCTCTTCCTGGATGTGAGACCCTTCTTTCAAGTCTCAGTTTACTTTTCTCTAAAATGGTACTGCAGATATATATATATATATATATATAAAACAACAGATATTATATATGTTATATATTCATAACAACTGTAAAGTTGTTAGGTAAATTCCGTGGCATATAGGAGCCATTTGATGAATGTTTCCTGACACCTTTTCAAAGTTTAGACTTCAGACTCCTCCTTTCACCCAGGCAGACATTTTGTCTTTGTTCTTGCGGTGTGCATGCCTCTGTGTGCCCATGCTTGTGTGTTTTTTGTGTAGCTGAGGAAAGGGTGGGAGAGGGCAGAAAACAGTTGAGCTCATTTTAAAAGATTTAGTTCAAAAACTCTTGATATCCTTATTAAGTACTTGATTACTATTATGTGGCTCTTCTATTTTTTATGTATTAGCATCTCTTGTCCAGTGGATTCCCTGAGGGCAACTCTGGTCAAAGTCTCCTAATGAAGCTATAGATTTTAGCATATCTTTTTCACTTGGCCGGAAGCTGCTCTTTGGGACATTGATAAACATTAAAGAATTTCACTTACCTGGGCAGGTTATGAAGCCTGTTACATAGCCCTCTTCTGAGAATATCAACTCCAAAGGTTCTCTTCTGCACAGGGGCTATGGCTCAGATCTTATCGTTTTAGCAATCTCAGTCTTGCCATGCTAGTCACAGCTGATTGCACCCAAGGTCTGGGCACTGTTGAAGGCAGCCGTGTAGGAGGTGGCCATCTCAGATGCCTGCCTCTGAATGGGTTTCACGTGAACTCTTCCTGAAGCGATATTCCATTATAGGATGGCGGGAATCTATGCATTTCCAAACCTCTCTAAGCCTCAGACTCCTTGTCTCCTAAATATGCATAATATCTTTCTCAAGGCATGTTGTAAGAGTTAAGTGAATGGGTTAGTGTAGGAAAAGACCAATCACAGTACTGGCTCATGGTATATATTTGATAATATTAAAGAGGTAGATGAAATTATCGGCCCCAAATGTCTTTACCCCTCTTTTCGTCCACACCCTGTTTTGACCCCAACCTGGAGATAGTGCACAGCCCACTCCTTAAATTTAGGTGTGGCCGCATGATTCAGTCTGGCCAATGGCATATGGGTGAAATTGACTATGGTTAGCTCTGACCTTTGGCATTGGAAATTTTGTGTGTTTCTGCCTTCCCTCTGGACCACCACTGTGGAAGGAAGAGGTGCCAACTAGCCCCCTTGTCCAAGGAGGAAGAGAGGCACAAAGAGCCGAGTCGCCCAGGCCCGTAATGGGAAGTGGGGCCACCTCAGACCCTGCAGCCTGAAACAGAGCCACCCAGAGAACCCAGCCCAGATCAGCCGAACTTGAGCCAACGCACAGATGGATGAGTGCTAGTAAGTGATCACTGTTTAAAGGCCCTGAAGTTTCTGTGGTTTGTTATGCAGCAATAGCTAACCAGTGGAATTAGCTATTATTGTTATTATTTTTTGGAAAACAGGAGTGCTATTAGGTGGACAAAGAGCAAACAGACTCCTTGAGCCAGGTGATGGCTGTGACTCCTGCTGTGCTTCCATCCCCAGGTCCCTTGCAGTCAGAAGCCCTGACACCCCTAATGCTCCTGCAGCAGATGAGACAGTTCCCCAGGCCGCCTCCCTCTTTCCAGTGTTCCTGCAATCACCTCTCACCACTGTGGCGTCCTTTTCTTGTGAATCCAAGAATCTTGACTCATACACTCATGATAAACAGCAAAGGGAAGATAAAATACTTACAGGATAATTTGCATCCCCTTCTTTTTTAGTATTTGTTCTATATCACCATCCTGCTGTAGCGGATGCTTTTGTCCTATGAGTCAAAGCATTTCATTCTTGAACCTTTGCAGCACATAGTTGGGTTTCTTTGTGCTCCTGCTTCTCTAACTACAGTGGCCTAATAATACTTGCCAACACCCAACTTCCTCTCAGGGAGTGGGAGCGGATTAATGAGACAGTGTTTGCAAAGCACTCTGAGTCTCTCAGAGGAAAAGGCACAGTAGTCATATAAATGTGGATATCTGGAGTCGGCACTCATTTGTCTCTGTGTATCTATTTCAGATAGTTTGGTATCTTTGAGGCAATAATTTGGAAGGCACAACCTCATGCCCTTCTCTTAGTAAAGGACAGTGTTTTGCTTGGAGCCGAGATATTTTTTCCACCCTTTTGGCCTTGCCAAGCTTTTTAACGATCACTTCCATGCTGCCTGTCTCTAATCTGCTGAGAGATGCTGTCGGTACAAACTGTACTGTGAGACTGTGAGAAAATTACGCCACAGCCCACATGGAAGCCCTGCTTTTGGTTCCAGGATGTCTGTTGGGACTGCTGTTAAGAATATGTGTCTAGAGAAGGAGCTCATTCTAATTCTTGGTGCACAGGTGAGTTAATAAGTGTGTGCATTGAGACCAAGAGCTGATGGATCAAAGATGTGGCTCTCCATCACCTCAGGGGTGTTCTTAATAGTGGTGCCGGTTTTTTTCCCCCTTTCATTTTCGTCAAAAATGTATCAAGGGCTGTCACTGCTTCTCAAAGAAAGCATTTATTAATATGTATAAGGCAAGACTGCTCCTTTCTAAGAATTAACTTTACTCACAATCATTACATCCAACTGTAATGCATATGGAGAAAAAAAGAAACACACACATACACACACACACACGTGTGCACGCACGCAAGCATGAAGCCTAAAAATAAAACAGCACCATAGCTCTGAACTTTCCCGAGGCAGAAAATGTCACATATTAATGCAAAATAAAGTGCAGTGCCTTGCTTCTTATTTTCCTCTCTGAGGTTTTAGCATTTGCTAGATAATGAGATATATATATATATATATATATATATATATATATATATATATATATATATATATATATATATATATATATATATATATATATATATATATATTTATATTTATATATATATTTATGTATATAATTATATATATATTTATTTTTATAAATAAATATATATATTGTTGTTGTTTCTGAGTCTAAACGTGCTCTACTTTATATGATATTTTGAGTACGTATCAGTAGCTAAATAATGGTATGTGAACGTTGTTAGAGCCCCATTTCCATTTATTTTAAATGAATGACTCCTCTTTGTCTTAGACTATGACCTGTATTTTATTCGTACTTGTTTTAACAGCTGGTTGGTCAGTGATTCAAAACATCAACTTTTCAGGCAGCTATGTGAACCTACTATTTTTCATGAATATTATGTTTTAGTTTCTCTTTTGTTGAAACTGTTCATCACGGGAATGTTTATTCCTTTATTTATTGGGAATTTACCAAATGTGGGTGCCTTTTGAGGAGTCACAAGAAGGTTGAAGGTCTGGTCTTCATTCTGAGTCATAATTATAGCAAACAATCCTTAAGTGCTTGCTCTGTCGGTGGTTCTTTATATTCATTATCTTGATTAATTCTCATAACAACACTTGGGGTTAAGTATTCATTATTATTATCCATATTTTATGGATGAAGAAATGGAGACACAGAAGGGCAAAGCCACTTGTTGAAGGGTCTCTCTTAACCTAAGGCCTGGGTTGACCATCTGCTTGGAAGGAAGGCTCAAAGTTCCTTTCCTTGGGGCTTGTATTGGTTTTTTAGGGTTGCCATAACAAAGCCACCAGAGGCCAAGTGCCTTAACAACAAAAATTTATTTTCTCACAGTTCTAGAGGCTAGCAGTCTGAGAACAAAGTGTCAGCAGGATTGGTTTTTCCACCCTTTTGGCCTTGCCAAGCTTTTGGTTTCTGAGGCTTCTTTCCTTGGTTTGTAGATGGCTGTCTTCTCCCTGTTTCTTTGCATTGTCTTTCCCCTGTGTGTGCCTGTGTTTTGAATCTCCTCTTTTATAAGGACACCAGTCAGATTGGATTAGGACCCACCCCAGTGAACTCATTTGACTTTAATCACCTCTTTAAAGACCCTGTCTCCAAATGCATCCACATTCTAAAGTACTGGGGTTTAGGATTTTAACATGTGAATTTGGAGGGTGAGGCACAATTAGCCAATAATAGGACTCATCAAAGCTGAGTTTTTACAGGTTCTTCTCTGCTCTCTTCTCTTACTTCAGGGGCAAGAGACTCTGCTAGACTTAGAAGGGTAAGGAGAACTCCCCATCCTTCTGTGGAGCTCGAACTCTGAAAATTCAGCAGGCAGAGAGAGACTTGGAATCTACTTGCTTTCCGCACTGACATATCCTTCCACCGAGACCTAGTGGCATGTGTGAGGGACAGGGTAAGGCCAGAGGACTGTACAGTGGCTGCACTCCTCTGCTGTGCAATCCGAGAGCACAGAATGACCTTGCTCCTCAAGGGACGAAAGGGAGAAGTTGTGAATGTGATGAGACACTGAGTCCTTCAGAAAAAGAACTCCTAGACAAATGAATAAGCAAGATCAGTATACCAGTTAATAATCAAAAGTGCCTTACTCTGGACTAACCCTGCTCCATTTGGGCTTTATCCTGTGCCACGTCACTTCTGCCTCATGTACTGTTGCATGGTCAATTGTCACTTCCAAGTCTACCTGCAGAAAAAGCCCATCCCAAATGGCGTTTATAATATTGGCACAGAGGAGGTGGCTCTAGCCTCCAGCTTTTTTCCTTTTTCATTATTATTTTTATTTGAGGCTAAAATAACATAAAGCAAAATAATGTAAAAATTAGAGCCATAAGGAGTTGGATATTCAACTTATGCCCTTGCTTTCATTGCTCGTAGGGAATATTACATGTTGCGGATGTCTCTGATGGGTTGATAATGTACTAGCAGAGAGAGAGGCTGGGCAGAGTCATCGGTGGTCTAGGTTCTGATGTCATCTCTGTCACTAGGAAGCTGGATGACCTTGGGCAACTCACTTATGTTTTCCATGCCTCATTTTTCATACCTGAGAAATGGGACTTGTAATCCATGCCACACAGGTATGAGACCTGCCTTTGAGTGTTGTGCTGGGGATTAAATGGGATAACAAATAGGAAGACGTTTCTAGACTTTGACAGAGTGCCATTCAAATGAAAGAACTCTTAGAAAACTTTGCATTAGGACCACAAAAGTTTTGTCTCTTTCCTATTCTAGCGTCACAAAAATTGTTTCCCATGACTGGGGATCACTCAGGATTAAGGTTAGAGGTAGAAGTGAAGTTAGCATACAGCCAGGTGAGTCCTTGGGATCAAGATGAAGATAAGCATCTGTGCTGTCAGACAGCCAGCGTTTCCAGTGGCCAGTTATCTGTGTGGCATGCAAAGAGCTTTGCTCTAGGCAATCACATCCCTCTCTGCATATCTCAGAACATTTGACCCAGCTCCAGACTAAACATTTGAGCAATACATTTCTATCATTTCTATCTGGGCATGCAAATTGAGATCCTTTCCCCATTCGTTGGTTTTCTCTGGAGGACACATTCACATCTTAATTTCTTTCTGTTCCTATTCAAGGCATCTGGGGCAGGGGGTAGGTTACAGGCCTTGGTCATCTTTCCAGTCTCTCCGCCTCCTCCCCCGTAGTTAGTGGGCAGATCTTTTTCTGCCCTTTATCCTATTTGTGTGTGTGTGTGTGTGTGTGTGTGAGCAGCCAGGGGGCCTATTCTTCCAGAGGAGGTGAATCTAACACTGCCAATTTCATCAATTTACTCCATGGTCATTCAGAAGAAGGCTTGGCAGGCTCCTTGGCAAGGAAGCCTTCCCTGACACTGAGTGCATTTCAGAAACGAATCTCTGTTTGTTGGTGCCAAGTACCCAGCTGTTTGAGGAGACCCCTCTGTTCTCTTCCTTTCTGCCCTGACCAGGGAGCTGTTACTCTGGCCCTGGGCCTCTCCAGAGATGCAGTTCAGAGTGGAGCACACTGAGGATGCTCTTCCTTTCTGGAGAAGCCACGAGAGCCTGGGCTGCGCCCCGTGAGGATTTTGCCTTGTTGCATGAGTGCCTGGGATGCCCCGAGAGCCCCAGAACCCAGGGCAGCCTATGCTCTGCTCTAGCTCTCCCCTGGCTTTTCCAGAGCAGACACCTCACTGACCAAGGGCGGGCCAACCCCTGACCTTCCAGGAGCTCTTCTATTTGCGGCCCACACCAGGTTTTAAAAGTGTCCAAACTGAAGCCAGAACTTCGCCAATGGGTCTGGTCTCCTTTTCAGACACCTAAAGTATTTTATTCAGGATTTGTGAGGGTTAAGGGGTGATGTGACCACTGCTCTATCCTGTTGGTCAAATGTCTATTGATGTGGTGAAATGAGCAGCTCTCTAGGTAATCCAGCCAGTTCAGTGATTGGATTGCCTTCATGACCCCTGATTTCCTGTGGCTTGCCTGTGTCCCACTCCCCAAAACACATTTCAAGGCTTGGGGTGAAACATGAGAAACACAGTCATCTAATATTTTCTCAACTTCAAAAATAATGATGTCGAATGATTACTTGGGATAGAGTTTCTCAGTGCCTAAAGAGCCATAAATTTGTCCATTTGTGGAACTGAGGCCACCAGAGAATACGTCTGGTAGTTTGTAAATTCAACATTCCTATGATGATCAGAAATTCATTTATGACTTCTCCCTTTGGGCACACCACCATACAGAAACGATTACTCAACGGGAGAGATATTTAATATTCTCCACTCTCAACTGTCAATGGCATCGCATTGTCTGTGGCTTCCTGTTCCAGAACTTCTTCATTTAGTTGAAAGGGAAACCTACCCACCTACTACTGAGCACCTGGTGGGAGAGCTCCCCATGCCTGGGCCCTTGTCCCCGAATCAGTTGGAGAGAAATATTTCCTCTGATGGAAAAGGCTTTGAAATCAATGGTGAAGGGACTCCGAAGAGTAAGATTTTTCTTTTCATGCTTTTTGGAAACTTTTTTTTTTTTTTTGGTGTTTATTTCAAAGACTTAAGTGTACTTTGGGGGGCCCCTAATCATCATAAGCCCTGGGAATTTACTTCTCTGCAGCTGCTCCCCCTCCCCAAGCAGCCCTGCATGGAGCAAAATAATTGTCTGTTTCTGCAAGCAGCCTCCTGCGCAGATGGAGCCTGATTAGCATGCGTGCTTGCAGCAGTCCACTGCTCTAACCACATTTGGAAACCCAGCCACAGAGAGAAACGTGGGCTTGACACTCATTAACATTCCCTGGCTCCCTGGGAAATACACATAATAGGGTAAAATTGCCATTAAGGAGAGCAACACTTGAGGGAAATATCTGCTCAATAAAGACAGAGATTCTTCTCATCAACAGCTGAGGAAAAATCCAGTTGCCATAAAGGGCAAAAGAGACAGCCTCTTAATATTAGTGGAGACGACCGGGGTTCAGCTCGTCTACAGCCCTAACGAGTCCCATTGTCCTGCACTGGATCGCAACTGGCTTATTGGTATGCAGATGTTTCTCAGGCATATTTTGGTCTCGGCAGATCCCAGAAACAGCTTAATGATTTCTGTCTCTCCAGGGTTGTCTGTATTAATCTTAAGAAAAGGCAGACATGGAAGGAGCAATTCTAAACACTGCCGTGGAGCCCTTAGGTTGAAACTTCTGTTTTTCCTCGGTTGGGGGGATGATATTCTTGAATATTCTCTTTGCTTGGAACTTGGGGTTCTTAGCAGAATACGATGAGGTAAGCTGTGCCATGGATAATTCCCAAGTCAGACCCAGGTTCGCTTTTACATCCCTAGGGTGCTTTGATTTGACACTTTGGTCACCACAGCCCTTTGAATTGGAGTGATACTCTCATAACACTAGAGGATTGTGTGTTGAATGTGCTGAAACTGATAAAAGGAGTTATTAACATTTGGGAAGACTGTCCAAAGAGCAGCACTGAAGGGTGTTTAGACCAATCTAGATTCCTGGACATTTTAAACTTCCCTTTGAGGAGACTTGAAATGATATCTGAGTTAAGTTCTTATTATTGACTTGGACTCAGGTGTAGGTCTCTGACACAAAACCTTAAACCCCATTTTTATTTTATCCTCGCCTGACCAATGAAATGCTCCGTTTAGTAGTTCTTACAACAGCTATCCTTGACGATTGGCTGGGAGGAGCGAGGCTCCTTGCTGAGTCCATGTCTTGCATAAAGTTATTGATGTATTGAATAAGTTATCTAAAGCAGCAGGTTTCTTAATGTCTGGTTGAGCAGTTTTAAATTCCTTCCTGGGATATAACACCAATTTGTGCACATACCATTTTGATTGTTTTATCTCCAAATGGCCTTAATCTGATGTTAGACATCTGCACTGCTTTTCAATTTCATAGGAAGCAGCACCCTGTGCTCCTTATTAATAACAACAATACCTCGTATTTGCATAGCAGGTTAGGATGTGCGGTACTTTTTCATGCATATTCTCAATTCTCACAGTGTGCCTGTGTGACAGTGGGCATTGCTCTCATTTTTTAGATGAGGAAACTGAGGCTCAGGGAATACATTGCTACGTTTTTGCAGCAATTTATTTTGCAAAAACAGAATTTGGACTTGAAGCTCCAAGCCCTTTGTGTAATACAGAGCTACGTCTCATTGTTGGAGAATTTCTTTTGTTATAAACATTCATTTGTTAATGCAAAATCCAAGATATTGCCTTAGATATCTGTAGCTAGATTTGGCTGCAGTTAGGTGAATTTAACATGTTTGCTGAACATGAGATTGTGGGGGTAGGAGTTAATTAATTTATTAAGTTATTTTTGCTGTGTTGGGTCTTCATTTCTGTGCGAGGGCTTTCTCTAGTTGTGGCAAGCGGGGGCCACTCTTCATCGCGGTGCGCGGGCCTCTCACTATCGCAGCCTCTCTTGTTGCGGAGCACAGGCTCCAGACGTGCAGGCTCAGTAGTTGTGGCTCATGGGCCTAGTTGCTCCGCGGCATGTGGGATCCTCCCAGACCAGGGCACGAACCCGTGTCCCCCGTATTAGCAGGCAGATTCTCAACCAGTGCGCAACCAAGGAAGCCCCCAGTGTTTCTTTAGTGGGCTGCAGTGCTAGTACTTCTTGGACTGGAGCGGCTAGTACTCTTAAATGCTTACACCTGCATCATTCTGCCTTTAGGTTTAGTGATGTATAGGATGTATCAATATTTCCTTCTCTTCAGGTCTAATGACACGACTTGATTCTGTAGTGAAAAATAGTCATCGTAATAATATTGTATCAATGCATGTTGTTTTTATTGGATTTCACTTTTTAGGATTAACCTATAGACAAAATATTGAACACTAAATTATAGTTAGAGAGCAAAAGGTGACTGCTATAAACCCTGACAATGTGAAAGTAATGTTAGAGGTGGCAGATGTCAGGAGGTAGGGATGGGTGGTGGGAAGATATGGAGGGAGGAGAGGGTTCTAATTTCTTCATCTAGCAAAATGGAAGGTCAATATATATAATTTAAAGTAGATGGAACAATATATGGAGTGTTAGCTAAATTATCTAAAGTTATAAAGTTAAGCAGTAGAAGGACTATACATAATCTAACTGATAAAACCTGATGGGAACAGAAAGAAGCGAAAGTATAATTGAGCTACTTTTCTCAGCTTTAATATTACTGAGTCAAAAGCTAATGTCTATAATTAAGAAATCATGAAAGAGATGTTTAACATATTTATGACCTCCAACGACTGACTAAACTATGATTCCAAAGGGTAGTGGAACTCAGAGTGGAGAGTGGAGCAGAAAACTTTCCCTTTTTTTTTTAATATTCTATACAATTTGATTTTTAAATAATGCACAGATAACACTTTAAAATTTTTTAATCAAGGAGGACTTGCCATTGTGTTTCTGCCGTAGATTGGTTGAGGTATCTGTGTGAAAGCCATAGTGACTGTCTAAGGGGACAGATGGACAAGGCAGGTCAGACTTTGAATGGACTAATGAGTTATGGCACAGCCCTACACAGCCTGTTCTGAGGTAGCAGACTCAGCAGAGCCCTGGACCGTCAGGTGCTGGCCTGAGCCTTGTGGCAGCAACAAGGTGACACAGCCACAGCCTGGACCAAGTGCCAGCAGATCACTTGTTAGTTGTGATTTTACCAATTACTGGCTCTGTTACTCGGCCAAGTTTGAGGTCTCAGTCTCCTCGTCTATGAAAAGTAGGTGTTCAACTCTAGACTCCCTACTAACTTGGACTTTCTGTTTTATTTTTATTATTTCTATAGTTCTGTTTTATTTTTATTTGCAAGATGTGCAAAGTTATAAATCTCTTGAACCTGGCATCACAACCTTAGCCAGATGATCAAAGAGGCTACTTTAGAATCACATGTTCTCTCTAGGAAAGATCCTTGTATGTTACCAAACAGTTATCAATCATACTTACGTCCTAAACAGTGTTAATCAGACTCGAGAATGTGTTCGTTTATCACCACTAGATTTCTTAATTAACTCACTGAAATGGTTCAAAAGAGTTTGGGTTTGGGGAATAGAATTCAAAATACATTCTCTTTCATCATTTTTTTTGGAGTTTGAGCTACTTATTACTCATTTAAGGTGTTTTTTGAATACGTTGTCAAATTGCCTTAAGGCAGGCAAGAACCTAAACATTACAGAAAGCTTGGTTTCATTGGTTGATCGTGTCTAACAAAGCAGCTTTGCTCTGTCCCATATGGGAATTAACCCAATCACGTTTTTCTCAAACCGTTTTACTTGTTATATTTCTACTATTTCAGTTATGAGACTTTCAGTAATAAATTTAATATGGAAGAAGATGACAAAAATGAGTTAATATTTTTTTCATGTTTTTTTCTTTGCTTCTAGGTAATTAAGTCTTAGATCAATTCTTTGAGAGTTTGAATTAAGATGAGGAAAGCAAAGCTGAATGAGAAGAATGCTATGTATATCAGACAATTTTTTTTCCCTTCAAGTTTATTAGGGACTTTTGAAGTTTCAATTCATTTGTGCCATTGTTCACTGCAGTGACTTGGGAGATATAAGCTAGCCAGAGTAGCTTTCCAAATAATAAAGGACTACGTTTCTGGTTTTCTGGCCATTACTCAGGAAGCTGAAAATTGCCCTGTTCATCACTGGGTGTCGTTGGTTCCATCCCAGCAATTCTGGTTAAATGGACATTGCTATTTATGTCATTTCATTGTTCTCTTTCTCTTGGTGTTTTGTCTCCATTGATATTTAACTTCCCCAGGGAGCCAGATATCCATAGATCTTCAGGCTGAAATGTGAACTAAGACCTAAGTATGGGAGGCTGCGCGTATAACCCCACACCACCCAGGGTGGGGCTGAGGAAGACAGAGGTCAGGGCCACGAGGGGCTGGCTGAGGCAGGATATTGGTTTTTGGGGGGAGCTGAGAATGCATTAGGGTGAAGGAGAGGATGGGAACTGGCTTCAATAACTGTGTGCCAAGCTTTTTACTTATGTTAGTCCTCTAAGCAACTAAGGTAGATATTAAAAGTGCTAAGTCTAGGTCTGGGAAGTTAAGTAACCTGCCCAAGGTCACATAATAATTATTGGAGCCAGTATTTGAACTAAGTTCTCTCTGAGTACAAAGCCCTTACCTAAGACTGCACTATCATCCCTCCTCCCATCAGAGAGACAGGCAGCTGGGTGTTGAGGGCCGGCAAAACGCTCCTGTGTACTGAGGTGGAGGTTGCACATATGAACTGGTTCTTTCGAAGCCACTAGATCTCACTCATGCTTGCTTGGCTGCTTGCACAAGCTGCAGTTGCAAGCCTCCATTTACAAGCAAGAAACACAGTCTGTGTTGAAAGGCTGGATGGGGTTGGGAAGTAGGTGGGCAGGGATGACTCCATTTCCCTCCTACCCCGTTACAAAGCTTATCTTAATAGCACAAGAAATACTTGCTTCTCTGGAGCCTAAGCAAGTTAAGGAAGCTTTGTTACTTATTTTTTTTGAATGAAATTAAAATCTTCTTTCATTTCAACTATTGAATGCTATGCTACTTAATTCCAGCTTGTTAAATTCAGGGTCTTGAAACAAATCCCACACACAAATGTTCTTGGGGCTCATGGCATTTCCATTTGATTGTGAATTGGATTAATTTTCATTTATCTTAAGCTCTTGCCTCTCATTCCTTTTTGTTTTTAGATACTTAAGCAAATGTTGACAGTTATGGTTGACTTAATATGCTGCCTCAGTTATGTAAATGATTTCTGTCAGTTATGTTATTGCTAGCTGAAGATAGCCTTACATTTTCTGGCATATTTTTAGGCCTTACTAGTAAAGCATTCCTGATAACTTTTAACATTTTTTTGCTTCTTCAAGCATCAAGTTGACCTTTTTTCTAGCTCCCTTTAGCCCTACACTTCCGTTTTGAATCTACTGTTTGCTTGCCATGAAAAATGAACTTATACAATTATAGACGCGTGGCCTTTTTTCGTCCTTATTCTTCTTGGCTGCTCTCTGCTACAATTGACACAGCTGCCTCCCCCTCTTTCTGGAAATGTCCTTCTCCTTTGGCCTCCATGACACTCGATTTTCCTGGTTCTTTCTTTCCTCTCTGACTGCTCTTTCTGCTCTTCATCCCCTCCACAATCTTTACTCTAGATCGGTGCTTTCCAATTTTTTGTTTCACTTTGTGACACTTGCAGAAGATGATAATAATGGTGCAGCTCATGGAGTTTCCAGATGAGGCTGCTGAAGTTTGAAGGTGACTAGAGAGTGGGCTGAGGACATCAATTTCTTGGTTTACTTGTAACCCAGTTGAGTACGCCAGTGTCCTTCTGCATACCAGTTGGGAGTTTTGTTACCAGTATTTGGAGAGTTGTGTTATTCACCTCCATACCGTAGGAGATAGAGGCTAATAGAATCGAGGTACAGGTAAATAGTGGGAAAACCCGGATTCTCAGTAATGAAGTACCAGAAATAGAAATGGGCAAAAAGTCCAGAAAGTTTAAGGAGGAGTCAAGGAGAGGGCATTCTACAGGTGGGAGAAACAGCAAGGATCGAACACCAGGAGTTTTAACATGGGCCCAGGAACATCTGTGGCAGCTGTCAGATATCAGGGACATAAATTAGTAACCCAAACTCTGAGTTGAGTTTGGCTGGAGTCCAGGGAGATACCAAGACACGGCTGAGCATCAGAAATCAGAGCACAGGGGACTGTTCGTTAAGAATTGGCCTCAGGTTTCTGTGAGAGCTGGTCTGAGCAGCAGAAGGGAACGGGGTGATGGACCATGGAGTTTTGAATGCAGGTAAGACTCATTCTGGGTGAAACAAACTTGGGGGCCGTGGCTGCAGCGAGGACGGGAAGCTCTTTTACTGCCACGTAACCTCCTGGAGTCATCATTTACTTCCGACTCTAAAGTGATGATTTCCTGTCCTGTCTTCTTACCTAAACTCTGGTTGGATAGAAACTAAACGTTTCCACCTAGAGATCTTGTCCCTTTGAGCTTGTGCTTTTCATATCTGAACACTGGCTCCACTTCCTACTTCTTGGTTTCTTCATTAATCTCTTAAGGGTACAATCTTCTCACCGCTGCCCAACCACCGTGCTGCTCAGAACAGTCTTCTCACTAGTTCATGGGTGTACTCACTCACACACTCACTCACCCACCAACCCACCAGAAAAACAGCCCCCAGAGGTTCTACATCTAATCCCCAGAACCTGTGAATATGTATGTTATATGGCAAGGGGGAACTAAGGTTGCTGATGCAACTGAAGTTGCTAATCAGCTGACCTTGAGATGGGGAAATTATTCTGGATTATCCAGGTGGACCTAAAATAATCTCCAGGGTCCTTAAAAGTGGAAGAGTTAGGCTGAAGAGAGTCAAAGAAAGAGGTGACAGAAGCAGGGTCAGAGTGAGATGGACTTGACCTGCCATTGCTGGCTTTGAAGGCAGAGAGAGGGGGCCACCGGCCAAGGGACACAGTGACCTCTAGAAGCTGGAAAAGGCAGGGAAACAGATCTAACTCAGAGCCTACAGGAAAAAATGCAGCTCTATCAGAACCTTGATTTTAGCCTGTGTCAGACTTCTGATCTACAGAATTATGAGATAATAAATTTGTATTAAGTCACTGAGTTTACAGTAATTTGTTACAATGATAATAGGAAACCAATACACCACCCACCCCCAAAATAGTTACTGAGTTACTGAATGCTTGTTGGGAGCCAGGCACTCTGCTACCTGTTCCCCAGGAGCTCATAGTTGGAGTTCACATTGGGAGGTGAGGGGATAGAGACTCTTATTGACCTAACAGCTGTTCTATCTCATTCATCCATTCATTCATTTAACAAGTATTTAGTAAGTGTCTATTATATGCCAGTCACTCTTAGGCACTCTGGGCACTCACCATTCTGGAACTTACAAGCTAGTTGAGGACACATAATAAACACAAGAAATATAAAAATGTCAGTGAGAGATGAGTGCTTTGAGGAAAAGTAAAACAGGTTACAGGAAGTAAGATTGAAGGAAGGAGCTACTTTGGTGGTCAAGGACGGCCTCTCCAAAAAAGTGATACTGTAAAAATGCAAAAGAATAGCTCTGATCATGTTAATGTTACCGTATACATTACAAATGATATTCAATATAAACTACAAATTAAATATCTGACATAAATATGTGCTTTATGAGTTTCCACTCTTTTTGAGCTTCTTCATTTTAGATGTGCTGACAATCTAGGTCTTGGGCATGTGGGGATGGGTGACCCTCGTTTTTCCTATCTCTTGCTACAACCAGAGACATTGCTGGAGTTTGGTTCAGAGTATTGTAACTTAATCATGTTTCTTCTGACCAAAAGTGTTCCTTATGTGGCTTTCTCTTCAATACATTTGGCAGTCTCTTTAGTGAGAAAACCTTCGTTTTCAACTCCATCCTCCGTGCAGTCACCAGGATAGATGGACAGCTAAGGAATTAACCTTCAGAATTTAATTCAGTTTCCTGTTTTGACCTCGTGTTGGAAGAGCTGTGAGAACACAATTTGCTGTACACAGTCATGACTAATAACAACATTAATCTACTGTAAATTCCTTAAAGTTGGTCTTTGGGACAAAACTTTTATGTTATGATGAAGTGTGTTGTATAATGGAGGATCTTGAGTACAGATACCTTTTTATTAAAATTGGTTTTTATAGTTAAAGGACCTTTTAGAGAAGGAAAAGGGTTGACTTCAAAATTATCTATGCTGTATTGACTTTATTGCACCCTGGGGTGCTCTTGAAATGCAAATGTGGGTGTTCATTAAGCAGAAATGGTTTCAAAGCTATTATGCTCTGGTATGTTAATGCAGGTAGAAATTTGAAAGCTTCCTGCCTTTATTATTTTTCCTCTTACTTTTTTTGGGGAGGGAGGTATTGGCTGGAGACTATGTATGGGTCAAGCTAAATACTAGAAAATCCCTCAAGGAAATGCATTTATAATTAAAAGTAAGGATTTGCTTTGACTCCCTGGCCCTGCTAGCATAGAAGCCACACCCCACTCCTTTCCTGCTCTCCCACACACGGAAGAGCACAGACATGTATTTTCAATTGCGTCAATTTCAACGGCTGCTAAGCTATTGTACAATAGGTAAAACAACTAACCCACCACATGTATAATCCACTATCTCTTCCCAATGCACATAGCACGTATTTTACAGGACTAGAGGAATTTCAGCTCTGATTCTTCCTGATTTTCATGTTCATTCTTACTGCTTCAGTTGGTTACAAATGTTTTAACTAGACCTACCTGGCCATTGGCTTGATATTGACTTTTAACATGCTTCAGCATGCATGCAATCACACAGATATGGTCCTTGATGTTTGCTAGTTTACAACTAGAGCAATGCTGAGGTGAGTGGAAAGTATTGCGGGGTCATACATTAATGGACTGCATGTTTAGTCCTCAGATTTATACCTTAATGAAAACAAAATACTCACCCACTTGGGATGTGAATGATGAGTCATCTGGAGATGCCTAGGTCATTGACGTCCTAGGGCACATGCTTCATTACACATCATCACTATTACTGTCAGGGTCATGTCATATTTGGACATGCCCTTTGGACTCTGACTTGGCATGTTTTGCTATGAGATGGTGCATCATAGCACTGTCAGAAGCATTAATGTGGGTACATGGAAGAAGCAGATCTGGCTGTTGCTTTGACACTGGGTAAAAAATGTTTTTCCCTGCCTGCTTACTTATTCCATGTTAAGAGAGCTCATGTCTTCTTCTTATTTAAAAGACATGTTACTATATAAAGTAGTGTCACTTGTACTTATAGAGCAAGGGCTGTACAAAATTACCTATGGAAAAACATTTCTAGCTGTAGAAATCATAGAACTTGTTAGTCAGTGATTGTCAGAAACTAATATGTAGAATGGTGTATTTGGGGAGCATTAGTCTTATGACTTCTGGAAAATGGATTCATTTAGAGGCACACCCTGCCCTTCTCCACTTGGTCGTTCATTTGTATCTCTATGTTGCATCTGTTTATATGATCACTGCTTTATAATAAAAACACATTAACAGCAAATATATTTTTTATGTGAGGAGCTAGGAACAAAAAGAAAAGGAGACTAAGGAAACCTAAGATATAACCAGAAATGAGGGAGGTACACAAAATAAATGCCAGGGGTCCTCGCTCTGAGCCTTGATTTTGAACATCACAATAACCAAGGCAAAGAGAGAATGTCTTGCTAGCTATTCTTTGACTATATGAGATTTGTGAGTTCCTTTCCAGTCTTCCCCTAAGAAGCAGGTTAGGGGCCTCACAGCAGCCAACTTAAGCTTCCCAGTCTACTTTCTGATCGGCAGATCCACTGGACAACGGGCCACACAACTAGCCCTAGTGTGATGGGCTCTCCATGATCATGCCCAGCCTTTTGGGCTTCACTCTCACATTGCTTTCAGATTCCGGTTGAATGGAATTGTTCACCTTTCCACGATTGCACTCTGTGGCTCTGCCTTTTCACACACTGTCTCTCCTATCAAGGATATTCTCTGTCTCCATCCTCCAAGGCTAAATGCCACTTCCTCCATGAAGTCTTCCAGAATCCCCACAGCCAAAATTGATTTTTTCCCAACTTCTCACACTCCTGCTTGTTTTTCTCTTAGGATATTTAGCTTATTATAGTTTCTTATTATAGTTTAGTGACAAATGTACAGGTCTTATTGCCTCTGTTTGATTATAAAATTCTGGTTGGGAAGTACTATTCAATATTAATATATTCAATACTAAGACATCCAATTCAATACTTTACATATACTTGGTGCTTAATACATGCTTCTTTGAATGAATGATGAATGAATTAATGAATGAATGAACTTTAGCAGGTAAGATTTAAGATTCTTCCTAAACTGAAGTGGTTTGGCTTCTCCCCAACTTGGAGTGAGCTATTTTTTAGAGTTGTATTTGATTTTAAAAACAGAATTAGGGGACCATAAAAATAGCCTTCAATGAGCTATTTGAGCAGCCTTACTGTTTTTTAAGAGTGGTAATGTTCCTTTTATGATGCTTTTCATTTACAGCATGGCCTTACAGCCAGCTCTTTTTTGAAACACAATCCCATTATTACCGCTGCCTTTAGCCTCAGACAACTTCCCACAACATTAGAGGTATAATATTGCAGGAATAGCTTCTGACAGAGAGGTTTCTGGTTTGCAGTCAGGGGGATACAGGATGTCAAATTGCTCATCATTTCTGGATCTGAGGGGAAGTACTTTGAAGATTTTATTTTACCTGTGTGTTTCTAGCCAACCATATCATGGAAAACATATTTCCCTATATAGGACAAGGAAATGGCTCAAATAATTCTCACACTTTGCTGAAATCCAAACACAAAATAGGATTGATCTTGTTTTCTTTCAATTCTTTAGATGATCCCAACAGAAAGAGTGCATGTAAGAAGAAATAAAAGGCTCAGATTCATCTTGAAAGTTTGTTTTTGTTGAAGTTTTTAAGAGTTGTAGGTATGAGACTTGAAGATTTCTACATCTGGATCTTTAAGCTGTGGGTGGATTTGGAAATGCTGGAAGAGCTGGAGAGAACAGTGGGCGGAAGTGACAAGTGCAGAAAAGACTGGAGGCAAAACTTGAAAAAAGGCAAAATCTGTGTTTGGGACCCTCCTGCCTCCGGGTGCTTGGGTACCTCTGCCCTGTGGGCCCCCTTGGCACCATCCCTTCCATTTAAACTGACATTCTCCATCCAGTCACCCTGGGGTTACTCTTCTTTTGTCTGGGGGTCAGATTCCATGTCTTCCTGGACAGGACTACCTGATAAACCAAATTGGGATAATTGGATATGGTGAGAAAGTTGAAACCCAAGAACTCTTCTTTGCTTCCTGGGCAAATGCGTGTGTGTGTGCGTGTGCGTGTTTGTGATGCTGTTAAGGTAGTAACAGGATTGGATGGAAAGAATGCAGGCTTTGGATTTAGCCATCCATTAGTGTATGCTCTTATTCAGCCGTGTACCTCATGTGCAGTGCTGGGCATATTCAGTATCTTCTCAAAGCATCTGTTGTCACTTGCCCCATCTGGAAGACTGGAAAGTCATTTTAAGGATTAAATGAGGAAAGAGTTGAGTACAGTACCTGCCCTATAGTAGGGCTCAATGAACACTACTTTTGATGGTTAATTTTATGTGTCAACTTGACTGGGCTAATGGATGCCCAGATAGCTAGTAAATCGTTACTTCTGGGTGAGTCTGTGAGGGTGTCTCCAGAGGAGGTTAGCATTTGTATCAGTAGACCGAATAAAGAAGATTTACCCTCTCAGTGCCAATGGGCATCATTCAATCCACTGAGGACTTGAATAGAACAGAAAGGCAGAGAAAGGGTAAATTTGCTCCCTTTGCTTGATCCGGGATACCCGTCTTCTGCCCTTGGACGTCAGCACTCATGGTTCTCGAGTCTTCAGACAGGGCCTGATATCATCGGCCACCCAATTCCTGGGCCTTTGGACTGGGACTGAATTACACTGTTGGCTTTCCTGGTTCTCCAGCTCACCGACAGCAGACTGTGGAGCTTTTGGCCTCTATAATCACAAGAGCCCATTCCTATATTAAATCTCCCTTTATATCTATATCTATATCCTATTTGTTCTGTTCCAGTGGAGAATGCTGATTAATATGCTGCTTGTCTCCACTTTCCTCTGCCTTTCTTTTTGTTTGTTTGTTTTTTGTGGTGCGCGGGCCTCTCACTGTTGTGGCCTCTCCCGTTGCGGAGCACAGACTCCGGAAGCGCAGGCTCAGCGGCCATGGCTCACGGGCCCAGCCGCTCCGCGGCATGTGGGATCTTTCCGGACCCGGGCACGAACCCGTGTCCCCTGTATCGGCAGGCGGACTCTCAACCGCTGCGCCACCAGGGAAGCCCCCTCTGCCTTTCTTAACAGAGGCCTGGCACATCCTGCTTACTTTTTTTCTTTCTGTGTGGTCCCATGTAGGAAATGGCATCTCCTTGCGTAGCCCATATGGCTCTTTTAACACGTGATTTCTGCATTTTAAGGTAAAAAAAAACCCACCACATTAGATAGCTAGGATTAATATTGGAAAATAATTTTTATGATACTAGAACTGTATATTTTTATATCTATTTTGTATATGCAAGAGAGAAAATTAAAAGTACAATTCTTTATAATTAGTTTTCAACTTTGTTATAGTAATATTGCATATATCCAAGATGAAAACAGAGAGGTATGAAAAATGAATGAATAAATGGATGAATGAACCTTATCCCTCATTCGTGAAAGAAGACACAGCGATTCAGCAATCGGAGTGATTGCAGCAGCACTGAGATTCCGTGGTATAGTGTTTACTCAGAGATAAGTCTGGAAGTCTTACCTACTATGGATATGAAGAGGCTAAAAATGATAAACTCCAGGTTCTGGGATAGCCTTGGCCATCTCCTTGTCATATGACATGGGCAAGGCACTTCATTTCTGTAGATCTGTACTTCTTACTCCTTATCTGAATCTTTCCAGTTTCTGAGTTCATATAGTAAGAGTTTAGTTCAAATGGGAAGAGCTACCTTAATAAAATAGATATGAACTGCTGTGTAATACTCAGGTTAATTTCCCCAATTTAATAATAGCCTGCTTGATACTCCCCTACGCCCTGTAACCCCCTATCCATTTGGGCACCTCGAATCATCCCTGTGGCCCCTTGCCTGTACTCCTATCAGCACTGCAGTGGTGTCCTGTGAAGCCCACACCTGGCCTTTCAAAGGAGTGCAAATCTAATAACTCCTCCCCCTTCAGGCCAGACCCAGGGCACGCCTGACAGCCTGATGAACTGCAGAAACAGGAAGCTGGATCTTGGAAATACCGAGGACCCTGTGTAATTTACCCCAAACTGGGGGAAATACTTTCCATGCTTTACCAGTAAGTCACCATCCCAAGGGTGATCTGAGGACTCTTGGCTCTTTCTCCTATTAATATGGCAATGAACAAAGCAGAGAAAATTCCTCAGGGATCATTCATATGGTTAAGGCTTCTCAGCTACACAAATATAAGGTATTCAATCGTACCTTGGAGCACACAATTCTAATTAGTTTTTCATCTGGTTTTTAATATTTGTGCATTTTAGAAGTTTGGGTATAAGTCTTTCTGATAGAGTGGGTGAGTAGAAGGACAAATTCTTCTGCTCATCCAACATACACATGTGCTTTTAAAGTTCACTAAAATAATTTTTATTTCATAATTAATTTTGGAACATATAGTGGGGTATTCACAGATGATAGACACAGAGGGGGAAATGTAAAGTGAGAAGAGTGGGCAATCGCTGAAGCTCAGTTTACACCTTATGGGATCTGCAAAGACCGGAGCTGAGGATCTGGCAGCTGCGTGTTGCGGGGAATTTGGGCCCCAGTTCCATACAGGAGTGCTATTCTGCTCCTCACATCGGTATGGATGTGCTGGTGGTCTGCGGATGACAGCTGTTCCAATTGGTTTTGACATCTTCTGTGATGGGTTGGAGACCTTTACTGGTTTCCAAAGGAAGGACTAGAGAAAATGAGGGAGAGGAAGTCGTTGAAGACATAATGTGTGAGGATTTTCTCAGCTTGAACAAAGACATGAGTCCTCACAAAAGCTAAAGCATATCAAGTCCTGAAGAAGATAAATAAAAACAAATGTTCTTTTAGCTGTGTCATAAATAAGCAGTAGACCATTAAAGCAAAAAAACGAAAAGAAAAGGCGACCAAAGATTTTTTTTTTTACAAAGGAATGACCGTTAGACTGGTAATTGAATTCTGATCAGCAGCCATAAGTGTCAAAAAAAAGTTATATACCAAAAGTAAGAAGTTATAGAGACCAGGAAGGGATAAGTCATATTTCAGTAAGCAACAAAGAAATGAGAAAACACATTATAACAGAAATATGGAAAATGAAAAGGACTATTCTAATTTAAGTAAGCACATTAAAAATTTGAGCCCAACTATTAAAATAGTAGAAGCAGAAAGTGTGACTTCTGAGGTTGAGACAAAATGGAATAAAGAAAACTTCATCAAAAGGGTAGAAGGAGATATATGAGTAGGTTCCACTTTTTGCTGTTAGAATCAGAGCTGCAATACATATCATAGATATGAATCCTGGCTCAAATATGCAAAGATTTTAACCGAAATATATTTAGAAGTAGAATTCATAGGTTATAGGGCATATGCATTTGTAGCTTTATTGGATACCTTGATGTTGATGGCCAAAGTACTTATGCCAATTTACAATCTCACCTCCATGGGTATAGAATTCCTGTCTACCCACATCTTTGCCAACATTTTTTTTTCATGCTTCTGAATTTTTGGTGTGAAATGGTGTCTTCATTATTGTTTTAATTTGCATCCCCTGATTAGGAGTGAGTTCGGGTACTTTTTAAAAAATAGTTATTGGCAATATGGGCTTCCTCTGCTGTGTATTGCCTCTTCCTATCATTTGCCCATCTTTCTGCTGGTTTTCTTTCATATTTTGAATTTATGCATAGGAGTTCTTTATATATTCTGAATTCTGATTGTTTATTAATTAGACACATCGCAAATATCTACCTCAGTCTGAGTCTTAACTTTCTGATTTCAAATTTTGAAGTTGCCGGGCTTCCTTGGTGGTGCAGTGGTTGAAAGTCCACCTGCCGCTGCAGGGAGCGCGGGTTCGTGCCCCGGTCCGGGAAGATCCCACGTGCCGCGGAGCGGCTGGGCCTGTGAGCCATGGCCGCTGAGCCTGCGCGTCTGGAGCCTGTGCTCCGCAACAGGAGAGACCACAGCAGTGAGAGGCCCGTGTACCGCAAAAAAAAAAAAAAAAATTTTTTTGAAGTTGCCAATGTTAACAATTTTTCCCTATGAATAGTGTTTTTGCGTGTTGATTTAAAACATCATCTTATACATTGATATTGTAACTTTACTCTCCTGCATTTTTTTGTGGCAGTTGAGAATTTTTATTTTTCTTGTTTTCACGACTTGGCTCTTGGTCCAATACGCTCTTGCTACTTCTATTCCCTTATCCCATGTGTTCATCAAAACAGAGCATTGAGACAACTAGCACATCCACCTTTAGCCCTGGGCTCAGTGTTAAGAGACATAGAATATTGAATAGCTGGAATTTGTTTTAGTGAATGCTATGAGGTAAGAATCTAAATTAATACTTATGTAGACAAAAATCTGATTGTCTCATTACTATTTGTTGCATATTGCCCACTGAGTTATAATGCCATCTTCTTATAACCAAGTTTCTATATAGGCTTTGGTTTCATTGATCTATCACTATTTCTCTGCACGAATAAAATGTTATGTCTTGAAATCTGATGTGGAAATCCCTCTCTCCATTTGTTCTTTAAATGAATTAACTTTGATATTATCAGACTTTTCTCGTCCATATGAATTTTAAAAATTGATTTTCCTAATTCTACTTAAACATCCTACTGGCAGTGCCTTGAATTTGTAGACTGGTTTGGGAGAAGACTGCATGTCTTAATGATCATCCTCCCATCCATTAATATAGTACATCTCTCCACTTATTCATGTCTTAACTTATGTCTTTCTACAGCATTTCACAATTTTCTCTGTACACCTTTGGTTAGAGAGTTCCTCGCAGGTAGCTCAAAGTTGTATCTTTTAACTTTTGAATTGATTATTGCTAGTGCAAGGCTGGCTTCATGGGAAAGCAACTGGTACAGTAGCTCAGTGGGCACAGGGTTTCATGCTCTGTGGTGGCCATCTCGAAATTCTTAATAATCTTATCTTTGGTGTTGTACTTTAATAAGTGAAATCCAATGAGAAAATGGAGCATGCACCTGAGGCTTGGAGAGCTCACAATGTGTGTACCTGCCTCGTCTTTCTGCCTCCCCAGGACAGGTTACTGGCCTGCTGCATCCTCATCCCTGGCCAGCTACAGCTGTTGCCCTCCTTCCCAGGTGGGGTCTGGACTTGGGAGGGTCTGGACTTGCACCTTGAGCACCGAGTTGCTGGGCAGGGGCCTGGGGCACTTCTGAGGGTCTGCCCTCTCCATAGGGGTATCCCCATGCACAAGGTAGTGCAACTTTATAGCCAACAGAAAACATGACAGTAAGTCAAGAGACTGCCAAAGAAAGGAAAAAGCTTTTCTTCCTGCAAATTGAGCAAGGGACCCCACATTTTCATTTTGTACCTGCTTGGCACATTATGTAGCCTGCACTGTCCTGGGGTTTGGGAATGCTAGAATTTGTGTATATTGATCCTTTCATGGTACTCACTATCTCTTCTCACTCATAATTTTATGTTACAATGGATATGTGTAATTTCCATACACATTTTAAGAGGAAGTTTTGGTAGCCATTTGAGAACACCTCCAGGGGCCAAGTGCCTTTGCAATAATTTAGTTCATCTGAACACATCAAAGCCTAATGAAATTTGGACATATTTTAAACCCTGCTATTTCAGAGATGTCTGTACCCAGACATAGGGATCAAAGTGACTTGTTCAAAGCTAGCCATAAGGGACTGTTCTTGTTCCTACTCTCAGTTCCAGTAGAACTCACACTATTTTATGATTCCAGGCAAAAAAATGAAATCAGTGCTGGGAAATTGAACCACCCCAGGAGAGC
This sequence comes from Neophocaena asiaeorientalis asiaeorientalis, assembly GCF_003031525.2. Taxonomy (NCBI): domain Eukaryota; kingdom Metazoa; phylum Chordata; class Mammalia; order Artiodactyla; family Phocoenidae; genus Neophocaena; species Neophocaena asiaeorientalis. The sequence goes on along the minus strand of NW_020175672.1, from coordinate 4,332,820 downwards.
ACATTTATCATGTGTTTCCCACAACCCTCACTCTTCTTCCAGCACCCCCATGGGGTGTCCAGGGATTAATGAATTAGTGTTGGGAACTTACTTATGCATTCTTGCATAAAAGTACCATAAAGAACAATGCATACAGTTATTATTTGGGGTCAGCAAACTAAGGTTTTTGAGAACATAAAGCATATTTAATATATTTTTTACTTCTTAAGGGAGTGTTCAGAGAAGAACTAATTTATTAAGCTAAATATCTTCGGTTGTATTTTCCATATTTGTTTTATATCCCAAAGTACCGTATCAAAATATAGCCTGCTTCACTTCAGATCTCTGTGGGGAGAGGTGCGTGTGAATATATAGTACAATTCACAGCCAGAAATGGGGAACAGTGCATGTGACCTCGTTGTTGACCTCACCTCAAAGCCCATTACAGACATTTCTTGAGACTGTTCATTCTAGAAATAAAAAGAGTGAGACTGAACTTTGATTCCATAGAATGATGACATTCCCTAAGTTGTTTTTGTTGTTGTTACAGCTTTTTCAGAGTCAGACCTGAAGAGAACCATTTTTGTTTATTGGATCCCTTTCACATGCTAATACACAACTTTTATCTCTTAGTAGTATTGTTGATCTAGTAACAGGCAGTTATATTCTGGGGTATTGAAATATTGCTCTATCTTTTCCAAGAAATATACAGCTATTTTCTGATATCTGGCATTCCATCATGAGAACTTCAGTCGTTTAGATTATACTTAACAGGGTTGCTTTTCCTTTTCTAAAATAACCAATGCCCTTAGGGAGGTTGGCACACTAAACCTTATCTGTCTTTTATACTTGAGGGTGAATGGTAGACCAGATCCTTCTCAAAGAGCACGTTTAATGGATGGGGGAGAGGGACATGTTTCCTGGGAGAACTAGTTAGATAAGACTGTACTAAAAAAAAGAAAGTAACAAGGGTAGAATAGAGGAAAGTAAGACGACAACAACAAAAAAATGTCAGGTCACAGACGCTAATTAAGGCACCCGTCACCCCTTTCACAATGTTGCTTAAGCCTCCAAAATAAATAGAAATTTCTCTTGCTCCTATCTTCTTTTTAGAACTTGTTTCAAAATGATTCTAAGGAAAAGATTTAAAGCAGAAGTGTTTGACTTGTAGCCATCCACAAAGTGCAGAGAACCGCTTTGTAAGTTAACAGCAGACATGGCAAAAACAGTCTCTTCCAGCATTACCGTGAATAGCCATCATTGTTTGTTTCTTCTATCATAGCGTAGATATAGATTGCTGTATATAGCTTCTGGAATTCCTCAAGCAACTTCAACCTCTAACAGAAACATGGGAACTAAGGTGCCAAAAGTCCACCAACGTGAACAGGTTTCCGTCATCTGAAAGAATGACGCTTTACTAATGGTGCTGAAGCGTCCCTTGTTGAAAAGATGTTCAGGAATCCAATTAAAATTTGCCTCATTTTGAAAGAATGTTGTTTGCCCTTAATGCCCATAACATGATTTATTTTTGAATTTTTTCCTTTAAACTACAGTCTCATGCCCATTTTCAGCTTTAGAGAAATGTGTTAGGCACAACCTCCCAGGAGATACTGAAAACATCTGCGATCCAAGTCTTAGTAGTTTGGGGGATTAAAGTTGTGATCAGATTTCTTGGATGATGGTTCCTTTCTGTATTCTCACAGTCTCTGTTGACTTTGGTTTTTTTGTGTCACAGGAAAATTAAACCAGGTATGGTACGGATAATAGAGATCTAGATGTCTAAACCCTGACTCACATACTTATAATTTGTATTCTTTATAAATTTTTTTTAGAAATGTAACCTCAAACATATGTCTTTATTATTAATCATTTTCTTCATTTACCGTGTAGAAGGTTGGGCTAAATGACGTCCCAGGATCCTTTCAGGTCTAATATTTCTGACTTGAGTACTCTATGATCACCCAGAATTCCCTCCATTGTTAACCTGTGGCTTTGTTTAAAAGTTGACAGAAAATCTGTTAAAAAATGTTTCCAATTTGAAAAGAGAAAGTTTCCATATTTCACGGGGAAAAAAAGCATTGACTAGAAACAACCCAGACTTATTTCTGAGTTCTTGCCTTGTCTTCTTTTGCTCAGCATAAAAAAGGTAGATTAAAATTAGACAATGCCCTTCTATAAAACCATAATTCATAACAGGCTTAGAGGTTTTCAAAGATACGGTTATCTTTCCAATGTTTCTGTGTTAGATCTGATAACTGTGGTTGGTCAGATTGTAATTTACACCCCTAATATTTATCCTGAAATTCTTGGCCATAGACATTCTTGGGGAAAGGATAATGAGAAAATAATATAGTCTTCCTATGGTTCAGTATTTTCAAATTTACTTCTTGGTCAATAAATTCCACGAGCTCCATCTTCTTTATTGAGTAAAACAATGGCAGTTGACTATAGAATTGAAATAAGGGCTAAAATAAATTTGGGGTAAATGACCTAGGAAGTATACCAGAAGCCACACTCAGTCATATACTATTCTCTAGGCAGAAACATAAAACAAGCTCAGTATATTTGTGAGTCAAAGAATAATAGAGACTTAAGATGGAGACCATGAATCATGAGAACATTGTAAAAGAAATCATAGGCATAAAAGAGAAATCATAGGAATCAGAAGGCAAAGCAACATCTTTAAATGAAAGATTCTCAGGTAATACAAATAAAATCTTCCAAAAGTGGAAATCGGAATTAGTATCTGGGGTTAAGAACTACCTCAGAATTTATTTGTCCCAACTTAATCAGTGACAAAGAATTAACTCACCAATTATTTTTGTTATGAGTACATTGTACTCAAAGCAATCTTACTTTCTGGCAGTTCAGAGCAGTGGTCTCAGCTTTTCTACCATGATTCATGATATAATAAAATGGGCAAGTTACTGGACTATTTCTTTGATGGCCATGAATTTACAAAAGATTAAATTGGGCTCTTCTCAGTTAACAAGGAAAGATAAAATGTATTTTAAAAGTTATGGTATCTTACACGTACAACTTTGAAACATGGTAACCTCTCTGTATTTATAGTTCAGAAAAAGCGGGGAAAGTGTTATTTTTCTAATCTAAGAGTTGGGAAGATATAACCAGATGTCTCATGGAAGTTTCAAAAAATCAGAAAGTTAATTTGAGGAAGATCAATACTAAAACTCATTTATTTCCAGATTCAGGGTATGTTCTTTCTCCCATATCAAATCCTAAAAGGGAAAATAATCATCTTAGAGATTTCTTTCTTTCAGCAGAGGAAAAAAGATTTAAGAGTAGTTGGCTAAAATCCAACTGTGTCTGCATGAAAGGAATACCAAGTAAGTAAGAAAGACTGCATATTAAAGGATAACAAAAGCATTGTAAGGAAGCACCGAAAAGAATGATTAAAATCTTAATATTAGATTGCACTGAATGTAGGGGAAAAAAGCATTAAACAACAAAAAGGGTGTTTTATATAAAGGAGTGAATCCACAATGAAGATCTATGTACCAAATAACATAGTATCAACATTAATAAAACACAAGTGACAAGAAATTCAAGGGATAATGTACAGAAACATTCACAGTAGGAGATATTAATTTTCCACTCATTTCATAACTAATCAAGTAGACAAAAATATGGATATGGAAGACCTAAATGTAAATGGTTAGAGACATACTTTAATTATAGACTTTGTTATTCTAAATGTTACGGTAAAATATTAAGAAAAACTAGTAAAAGAATAAAAATGGTGTGTATAAATTCCAAATTAACAAAGGGGGAAATGAAATAAGAAAAAATTTAAAATCAGACAGTCCAAGAGAAGAAAGAAGCAGCAAAAAAGGCATGACAAATTAAAAAATATATGATAGTAGAAAAAATCCAAATATATAAATGTATTGGATTAAACTCACCAATCAGATAAGATTGTCAGATAGCATACAAAAAGATGAAACTATATACTGTTTATGAGAGATATTCATAAAATATAAGATTATAGAGAAGGTGAAGGTAAAAGAAGGAAACAATGTAAACCAAGCAAATATTAACCAAAAGAAAGCTGAGATATCTAAACTACCATTAGAAAAAGTAGATATAAAGACCAAAATGATATATGGGAATAAACAGGATCATCACACAATGATAAAAGATTCAATTTACCAGGGAGATGTGAGAATTTTCCCTAATGAAATTTCACCTAATGAAAGAGCCTCTAAACGCATAAAGCAAAAGCTGACAAATTCACTGTTATAGAAGGGGATTTCAAAAACATCTCTCTGGAAACAAGGGGTTAAAAAAATAGTAAAAATATAAAGTATTTGAACAACTGAATTAACAAGATGGATCTAATGAAACTGCAATTATAGTATATGTATTGTTCTCAAGCGAGCATGAAACTTTTATTTAAAAAAACCATAATTAGGCAATAAGCAAATCTTAGCACATTTCAAAAACAGGTATCACATAGATTACATTCTTTGATCAAAATGCAATTAAAAATCCGTAACAAAGGGACACCCATAAACAACTCTGTACTTACAAAAACTAATAAACTGTTCTTTAAAAAAAGTTACCCAAATAAGAAATAAAATATGAAAATTAACAGTACTTTTAACTGAATGTTAATGTAAACATTTTATTTTATAATGTTGGATACATCTAAAAATGTATTTCAAGGTATATTTGTAGCTTTAAATGCTTATATTAGTTAACAAACAAAGCAGCTGAAGGTTAATGAGCTAAGTTGCCAATGTTAGAAGGTAAAAATTAATTCCAGAATAAACTTAGAGAAAGTAGAATGGGAAAAATAATAAAGTAGGTTAAAAAAAAATGAAATGGAAAACAAAGTTACAATAGAGCAAAATAACAGAGTCAAATTGGTCATTGGAAAAGACTAAGGAATAGGTACAAAAATCTTTGGCAAGACTGGTCAAGATAAGAGAAAGAGAAGACACATATATATGGAATAAAACAGAAAACCAGCTACAACAGAGATTAGAAGATAAAATTAGACTACTAAACACAATTTTATTATTTTCAATAAATCTGAAAACAGAGTTTATGGAAAAATTCCTGGGAAAATATAAACTATACATTAAAAACTGACATCAGATAAAAAGTAAGCTTTAACCAGTCCCTATTATCATTGAGATTTGCATTAATATTTTAGCCATGTTCCACAAAGAAAACATTAGGTCCAGATGGTTTTATAGGTGAATTCTACAAGGGGCCCCAGTAAATACTTTATGCTTTCCGTTAAGATTTCTGGAATCTATACCGTAGTATTAAGAACAAACTCACAAAGCCCGATACTCAGCCTTGAAAGATCTTATTTCCTAATTGGATCAAGGTGATCTGCCACAAGTCTAACTGCCAGCCAGCAGAAACTCGTATCTTCCCTAGAGAATGAAACATCATTCAGATTTCCTCCAATTTTTGCATCACCATGTCCAACATTCAACAAAAACTGATCAGGCATGTCAGGACATAGAATCCAATGAATGAAAACCAAGCCAAAATACAGACAATAGGAACATACTGAGACATGGTCCAGATATCAGGGTTATCAGAAACAGAATCTGAAGTATGTTTAAAAAGGTAGATAATAAGACAATTTTATTATTTGTGATTAGTGACAGTTTTGTTTCCCCCTTTCTAATTCTTATATCTTTTATTTCTTTTTTTTCCCCCGCCAGTCTGTAAATTATATTTTCTGTCTTACGAGTGTCTTCTGCAGGGCAAAAGTTCAATTTATCAATTTTTTTCTTTTATGGATCATGCTTTTGGTTTCATATGTAAGAACATTTTGCCTAGTTCCAGATCATGCTTTTCTCTTTTTGTCTAAACGTTTTATAATTTTACATTATCCATTTGGGCCTATGATACATTTGGAGTTAATTTTTATATGAAATGTGAAGTTTAGATCAAAGTTTATTCTTCTGCTTATGAATATCCAAATTTTCCAACACTATTTGTTGAAAAGCTGACAGTACTCCATATCACATCACAATATATTTTAGTTATCTCTTTCCATGCCTGTCTTCCGATTGAACTGTGTATTTCTTCTGCATTGAGTCTGCAAGTCATCTTTGTATCTGGGAATCTTAGAACCTTGAAAAGTAGTGCTTCGTAAATATTGGTTTGACTTATAAATAATAAAACAATGAATTCAGACTTTTCGGCGCATGGTAGAAGCATTCAGAAATATGCGTAATGGAGATCTTTTTCGTTTGATTGTTTGCTTTCTTCTATCCCCTTCTTAGAGAGCATATCCAACCCATAGCCCTGATGGAGGCAACATATGTGTCCTGAGACTTTCGCCATAAATGATTGGACCAGGGGCAGAAACATAAATCAAACTGGGACAACTAGTTTTTCCATCCCCAAAATTCAGATTGGCAAATGGATAGAACAATTCAGATTGCTCTGGGTTCTGAGTCTGCAATACTATGTAGACTCAAGGGCTGAAGTCACAATGTTGAGGTGGCAGTGATGAACTACATGGAGGTGAAGAAGAAAATGGAACAGGCACTTGAGAAGCAAAAGTGAAAACTGGAACAGAGGGGTGGATGCCTGACTTTGCAATTCTCCTCAGGCTGGGCTGAGATTTTTGAGAATCCCTACTTTTTTTTTTTTTTTTGCGGTACACGGGCCTCTCACCACTGTGGCCTCTCTCCCGTTGCGGAGCACAGGCTCCGGACGCGCAGGCTCAGCGGCCATGGCTCACGGGCCCAGCCGCTCCGTGGCATGTGGGATCTTCCCGGACCGGGTCACGAACCCGTGTCCCCTGCATCGGCAGGCGGACTCTCAACCACTACGCCACCAGGGAAGCCCGAGAATCCCTATTTTTTAAGTTAACTTCCTTGGGAGTTTGTCTCATTGCAATTAAACCATCTAACCAAAGCAAGGTAGTAAGAACAATGCAACAAAGAACACTTAATTAAAAAAATAACCTAGAGGGTGAGTAGATGCCATGAAATTTTTGTAATTCCCAAATGACTTAGTATATATAAGGTTTTATTAGGATGGTTATAACATTCTTATAGCTAATAATGCAGCCATGTATGCTTTATTTACTTAACTTCAGTGCCATTGCGAGTAAAGGAGTAGTCTTCTTTTTGAAATGGTCTCTGCTCTTCCAAAGATTCATTCATTTAGAGTCAGTCCCAAGCAATGGATGCTGGTGATAAAAACATGGATGACAGGGCTTCCCTGGTGGCGCAGTGGTTGAGAGTCTGCCTGCCGATGCAGGGGACACGGGTTCATGCCCCGGTCCGGGAAGATCCCACATGCCACGGAGCGGCGGGGCCCGTGAGCCATGGCCGCTGAGCCTGCGTGTCCGGAGCCTGTGCTCTGCAACGGGAGAGGCCACAACAGTGAGAGGCCCGCGTACCGCAAAACAAACAAACAAACAAACAAACAAACAAAAACATGGATGACAGAGTCTGCCCTTCTAAGCTCAGAGACTAGCATGAGAGATGGGAATTAATAAGTAATTATAGTTAAGATTCTGACATAGTAAACCATACTAGTCAACACATAAAGCCTGGAAGTGTTATGAGTACTCATAGCATTGGAAGACCCCTGATGTTTGGTGTAGTTAAGGGAAGGCTTTGGAAGGATTTGAGATTTGAAGACTAAGGTATATGTGGGTAGAGAAGAAAATGGAGGTATGAAAAGTAGAAGAGCTTCCTTTACATGTACCAATATTGACAAAAATGTAAGGATTACTGAGCTATTTTTGAAGGGTCTGGGCACACTTTCAAAGTTACCTACAGCTTTCCCATGCCTTTTTTGCTTGGAATGAGTAAGGGCAAGATGAGGAGAGGCGAGTAAATTTAGTCTAGAAAATGTTCTCAGAGTTGTAACTCTCAAAGCTACAACTTTTAGGAAGCATAAGAGCAAAGAAAAGATGTTATTGCCAGAGCCTGAGGAAGAAGCTGTTCATGGTGTACTGACAGTAATTTAATCAAAAAGGTTATCTTCTGGATTAGCACTCAGATTTCCTTAGTCTTGCCTGATGATCAAGGGCATTCTTTGTTAAGTCTAATGTGCTGGCCCTCAAAATTGCCTAGTGTGCAAGGAAGCTGTCAGTCATATACTTTAAAAAGTGTAAAACAGAAGAGTTCTAAAGGGAAATCAAATTACGGTCCATTTGGAAATGTCACAATCAAGTTGTACCAGCAAAAATAAAGAGGTTCATTGACTATTTAAATTGGTATATAAAGAATTGCGTGTTTTTGCTGCTAATCAAAGATAAAGCTGGCCTTTGAGCTGCCTATGTGGAGCCTGAGACCACCCAGGCTTTAGCTAATGTTAGTGTTTACCGGACATGTTGGAAACAAACTGGGCAATTACAAAAGCCCAGTCTAACTAGATCCTAACAGGCAAAATGCCCTCTGATCCAAATGTTAATAGCTTTGACCTTCATTGGTTTTTAATCTCATTCTGTCTGGCAGAGTAAATGAACTCTAGGTTACACTCTACAGAAGAGTCCTTTTTGTTTTTCATTCTGTTTTGTACTTTTTTTTTTTTTCCTGATATTGCTGGGGAAAATGAAAGTCTGTCTTTTTTCAGTTGGGTATATCACTGAGTGTATGCACAGAAAGTCAGCTGATTGACGGTGCTTCAACAAAGGCAGATTCAGTTTACAGCTGATAAGGAGCAAAGTCATCCACGCAGTGTTTACAAAGTAGGTGAGGAGAGTGAAAAATTAGTGATAAAAGAGCTAATCTTATTGTTTTGCCAGATGAGAGAATGGCACTTTTGTGCTTGCTTAAAGAGGAGCTGGCGTGTTCTCCTCCTTCCCCCACTATGCTTTGGCAGCAGAACAATTTCCAGATTCCCCAAAGTGGTACAGATTATAAAGGACACGGTTGTGTTGGAAGGGTTTCCTAACATTGAGTAGGGTACAGACTGCACTGGCTGCTTATTCTATGTGCCCATGACTCTTACTGCATAAACTTCTATTTTCTCCCTTTGGTGTTTCTAAAGTAAAAGATAAATATTTGGGCTGTCAGACAAATTCATTAGTGTTTAATTTTCTAACATATTTAACTGCTTGGTTGTGCTAAAACTGAAGTTTGAAATCCCTTCACCATCTGGTGTAGGTTCTGGAAGTGGTAACCAGACCTCTTTGAGTATCAGGTCATGCAGCTGAAGAAAAGGATCAGGGAAAAAGAATGTGCCTTTGTTCTTGTTGTTCATGACTACTTAGTTGTAAGCCCCACTGAGGTGGGGAAGCAGTAGCATATAGCAGAGGTCGCCAACCTTTTTGGCACCAGGGACCGGTTTCGTTGGCGATGGGGAGCGATGGGGGTGGTGGGGGGTGATGGGGAGCGGCAGATGGAGCTTTGCTTGCTTGCCCGCTGCTCACATCCTGCTGTGCTGCCCAGTTCCTAACAGGGCATGGACTGCCTGGTGTATAGTAGCTCTAGGGGCAAACATGATTAAAAAGTTGGTGTCTCTGAATTTAAACTGCTTCTGGTCTTAACTTCATCATCCACTCAGTTTTTATAAAGGAGAGATAGTAGATGATGTTTTGACCTGAGGCATATCCCAGCTTTACGATTCCTCACTATGCTGATTTCTGCATTTGGTGTGATCTGCAAAGACCCATAACAATGGCAGCCACGTGTCTATTCCAGATCACCTGAATCATTCACTCATTTATTCTTTCAACATGATGTTCATTCAAGCCTACCACGGGCCAGGTGCCGGTGCTCTTGAGGGGAACAAAGCACAAATCACTACCTCCAGGGGTTTCCAGTCTTGTAGGGAGGACATAGAAGCAGACAGATAATTATACTACAATATACTAAATTTCATAATAGAGATGCTGGGAGAACATAGGAGAAGTATCCCTCCCTTGAGCAGTAGAAGAAATCCTTCAAATAGATGACAGTTAATTGTATCTTGAAGAGTGTGTTGGAATGAGTTAGGAGATGTCAAACAGCTCAGAATGACCAGAGCCCTGATTCTCAAGCTTTTGTACAAGTTCTGTGCCAGAGATAGATAAGGGCACAAAATAGATAATTTTCTGCATCCACTAAGAGTTTATTGTTTACTCATTTGTTCGAAATATTTTTTTGAACACCTAATCTGTGCTAGCCACTGTAACAGACACTAGGGATAGAGAAACCAGTGAGACAATCTTCAAACTCATCATGGGTTATCAATTCTGGGGAAATACCTCTCAAAACAAATATGTACATATTATTGAATAGAAGTACAGATATGTGCAATCGAACATGAATATTTCACATGAACTTTGCTCTTGCAAGCGCAGCTTTTGGCAATGCCCCTAGATCCCAGAAGAGTGTGCTCATTTTATGCCAGCGTCAGGGATACTGTGTTCAAAGACTCTGAGGTAGTGCTAGTAAGGTATGCCTGAAGAATTGAGTGGGACATGGGATTGGAGAGGTAGGGAGCACTAAGCATCTATACGTTTGCATTTTATATTAAAGGAAATGGAGTGCTTATAAAGAGGATTTGAAGTAGGAATGGCATAATCAGTTTAGGGTTTTAGAAAGATCACTCTGGTGAGAAGTACCCATAAGTACATCTGAGATCACGATTTAAAAATATGGCCCCTAAACCTGTTTTTCATTTGCCCACCCTATATTGAATCATTCCGTGGTTTCCATCAATGTCCCAACAGCCAAACCTAAGGACCTGAAATGGATAACCTGCAAACAGTGCATACACAAGAGAATTTGCCTTTGTGGATTTTCTCTTAAAGATGAGGTCACAAAAACCACAAATTGAATCTGAAAGTTGGAAGCACCTTTATTCATATTTTGAATTGATTTCGCTTTTTATTTAAAGGATCTCAAGTTATTTCACATATACTAGATGGGCTGTTTTTCAGAGAGAGATTGTTTGGTTGCAGGTAGGTGACACCCATCCACACTAGCTCAAGCTGCGAGGGGGGGAAATATATTGAATGACTACAAGGGCAAACAAGGTAGCCAGGACTTAGGAGGCCTATAACTAGGATATGGAATGAGAACAAGTCTGAGACCAAGGGAGTTTTGTCTCTCTGTGTCTCTTTGGTACATATTGGATATTTAGCTTCATTCTTTGTTATCTCTGCAAGATGTTTTTTCTTTGCTGGTTTGATTTATTATTTTTTAATGAGCATGTGTATATAATGTCCACACCAAGTTATACCCTTTCAGTCTAAGCATCACTAGACACTAGACAATATCAATTTTTCAGGAGAGAGAATTGGATTGGCCAATTTGAGTATGGTGCCTACTCCAGGTAAAAGTGGAGTGCCCACTCCACCTGTTGACTGGACGGCAGTCCTGTAACTCACTGCCCCTTCATCAAGGCTATGGGAGCAGGCTCTGGAATCTCAGGGGGGTTAGATAAGTTCCATTAGAAGAGGAGTTGTGGCAGGGTGCAGTGCTTAGATGAAGGGACCTCTACCAACTTCCACAGTGAAAGCCTGCCAAATCCCCAATATTAATGAGTGTGTATATTTTCCATAGGAGGAAGACCACTCCTTCCTTTTTATATCTTTCCTTTCTCACCTTGATATCTTATAAAGCATAGATTCATGTATTAGTCATGATTCTTCAGGTTACAGTGCTAGAAACTGAGCTCAGATTGCTAAAAGACATTGTATTGCCTGATTCACCTGAAATGTTTAGGTAATAAATTGGTTTCGCAGCTGGATTTAGCTACTCTGGTAATCTAAGCAGAAATCTGTTTCTGTCCCTCTCTAGGCTCTGCTTTTCTTGATGAAGGCTTCATTCTCAGATGGGGTCTCTACCGTGTGGTGGTAAAGAAGGCCACTATAAGCTCTTGACTTACATTTTGCTTAAAATGTTGGTGGATGTTGAGGATATTGCTACTTCTGCTCCAAAACGATCTAGACTCCAAAATTAAAACGCAAAATTAAAGTCAGAATTGATGTTTTATTCTCATTTTCTAACTAGTAAATTGGATTTGGGGGAAAAAAGTAATTTTTAACATGAACTTTATGCAAGTTCACTGCATCATATCTGAACATTAAAAGTAGGATAACAATGTAGAAAATATGAATATTGAAACTGAAAGCACTAGAATGCAAGATACCATGATATCTTACAATACCTGTAAAGGTATTAGCATAATGCAGATTTGTTTATTTATGTCCACTATACACCACAGCAAAACTGTTTTTATATTGATTTTTTTTAATTTACTTCTTTGATATGCCTTTTTCTCAATTCCAAAATATGAAAATACCTATCCAGCCGCTTTCAGAAGTGTTTTTTTTTTAATTGGAGGTATAGTTGCTTTACAATGTTGTGTTAGTTTCTGCTGTACAACGAAGTGAATCAGCCCTATGTATACATATATCCCCACCCTCTTCGGCCTCCCTCCCATTCCCCCTCCCATCCCACCCATCTAGGTCACCACAGAGCACCGAGCTGTGCTCCCTGTGCAGGTTCCCACTAGCTATCTATTTTACACATGGTAGTATATATATGTCAATCCCAATCTCCCAATTCATCCCACCCCCTTCCCCACACCTGTGTCCACACCTCTGTTCTCCATGTCTGCATCTCTATTCCTGCCCTGCAAATAGGTTCATCTGTACCATTTTTCTAGATTCCACATATATGCGTTAATATACGGTATTTGTTTTTCTCTTTCTGACTTAACTTCGCTCTGTATGACAGACTCTAGGTCCACCTACATCTCTACAAATGACCCAGTTTCGTTCCTTGTTATGGCTGAGTAATATTCCATTGTTTTTAAATGTAACATTTTATATCTGCATACCTGGGCTGGGATTTATATTCTCTACCTATTGTTTAGAAAGGTTGCCTAGTATTGTGAGAACTGAATTGAAGGGTATTGGTGTTATAAGTGAGGGGAATTTAGGAGGCTAAGGTTAGAATTGGCAGTTGTCTAATATAGAGGTGACAAAAGCCTGAACCAGACAATAGCTATGGAAATAGAAAAAGAGGATAGATATGAGAGACATAGACATGAAAACAAGTTTTGTCCAATGCTTTTGTTGCATATTGCTGCTTTCTACATTTTTATTGTTAGCACAACAGTAAAACTGGGTCTAAGTGGGCTAGCTAATAATTCCATACAATTGGTTTTAGAAATTATTTGAATAAGAGAATTCATATTAGCATAATTTTTCTGAAGGAAATAAGAGGATTGGATGCAGTGGGAGCAGGGGTGATTCATGCCTGATAGGAAGCAGGGAAGCAGAGCGCAGTTTAAGTAAGAGATACCCAGGGCAAATGATGCTAGGGGGTTGTGAAGCAATGTGAAGCTTGGTTCTGAAAGGAAAGCAGAGACTCATTCTGATGACAATTGACTGCTCAGGCCCTGTTGGGCTTCTCTTTCATGCTGTGGCCTTAGGAATGTGGACATTTTGTTTTCCTTTACTTTTCTAGGTTAGCAAATCATCACAGCAGCTACATGCTCTTAGGCTGGTTTTCTTTAGTACAGTCAAAACCACTTTATTACAGATGTGAGATAACCCAGGTGCAAACTACATAAGGAGTAGGTAAATACAGTATTACAAAACCTTGTCCTCTTTTACTCCGGAGACTCTTCTCGCTGATCTGTCTACGACTGTGTTTTTCTGTTCCAGACTTCTTAGTTTCTTGTTTCATTTTACTTATTCTGAAATCAGCTTACTTTTCTATTTATCTGTCTTGTTCTTCTCAGTTAACAAACTTGATTCTCTCCTAATTTAAAGATCTCAAGGTTTTGCGCCTTTTAGGAAGTAAGAGATATTTTATTTAATAATAAGTGTGTGTTGATTGAATAAGGCCATACAGCCAGGTTGTTATGGCATAGACAAGGTGCAGTATATCATCTATCACAATAGTGCATATCCACAGACTCATGATAAAGGAATAAGTGGAGAAGGATGTGTGGATGGAAATTACTAAACCTTGTGTTGCTCTAGTACTTATCCTTTTCTTTTTCCTCTTTTTTTTTTTTTTTTTTTTTTTTTTTTTAGTTTTCTTTCTCTTTGTTGTCCTAATAGAGAGAGAGAGGAAGGGATATAAAATCTTGGGAAAATTTCAGAAGTGGGAGCAGGCAAGAAAGAGAACAGGAATCTAAGCTTAAAAATTTGTCCCCTCATCCAGTGCTCATTTAGAAACTCTAAATTCATTTGGATTAATAAATGCCTTGTTCGGGATGCAAATAACTACTTACAGGTTAATAACATTGACCATTCATACAATCTTTGTGTTGATTACTTTAATCTTATTAACTTTTGTTAGTGGAAGAGGCATTAAGTTGGTTTGCTTTTGCCCCATAGGGCAGAACTAGAATCTATAATAGAAGGAAAGTATTGTCTAAGATGGAGAGTTGTGGGATGGTGAGTTTCCAGTTTCTTTTGTTGTCTACTCAGGATTGAGCAAAGAATGTGTTACAGGAAATTCAAATATTAATAAAGAAGTACATACACTAGAGTTCATTCATTAAAAGCAAAATTAAATAGCCTAGGAAACTTATGTAAGAAGGGAATGCATTGAAAGGATCTGAGAGAGCTAGGAGTTGGCTAAGACAGTCTAATGGACCAGGTTTGGAACAGAGAAAATCCAGTTAACTCCAAAAGGTCTAGTTAGCATAACCACTTCACAATGCAGGTCATCACTTAAGTGAATAAATTCTTGCTTTATTTAACTATTTATTGAGTATCTACAAGAGCTAGGAACTGGGGTACTACAGAGAATGAACAAAGACCCTGGTTTTGTGTAGCTTATATATTATGGGGGGAATAGACACTACACTAGTAAACAAATAAATATATAACACCTGGAGTAGTGATAAGAACTGAGAACAATAATGAAACAGGGTCTGACAGGAAATATAGTAAGAGAACAGAATAATGGGGAAGGTCCTAGAGACCTGGATGGAGTGAGCCATGTGACTTCCTGGAGCAAGAGTCCAGCAGAGAGAGGGAAAACCAACTGCAAATTGTATAGAAGGAAGGAGTACGGTCAGAACTGGGTGAGTGAAGGGGAGGGAGGTGGCAGAATAATGCCAATTGCTCCTCTGTCCTTAGTCTCTCCCCTTAAGATGTAAAGTCTTTGAAGAGAGAATCATATCAACTGAACTTAAAATGTGTGCTCACTTCTTGGCTGAATAAGGAAGAGAAGAGGCACAAGCTGGAAGGAGGACCTCCTTTCTAGAGACCCCTTCAGCATCTTGAGAGAGGAATCAGGGCAGCTGTACTCACCATCCTTCCCAAAGGAGGAGAGATAGAGTTTCCAGAGGAGAAAACGGAAGTGCAGTAAGGCAGGGGGAATCAATGGCAGGAACTGAATAACAAATTTCCCTATGAATAATTAGCTTAAGTGACCTTTAAGGTCCTCTTCAACATTAAAATCAACTGAGTGGTGGAGGTGGAAGAATGGAGGCAAAAGGGAAATTTTCTTCTCCTACCTTCTGCTCTCCATTACCACGTTAGTCGTGTGCAGGTTGGTCACAGCACACAGAGGCACACCCTGTGGAGGGACACAACAAAGGACAACTGTTATGGGAAACAAAGAAGCACTGACAATTGGCTGTTCACAGCTGGACATCCAGGAGACCTGACAGGTTCTAGAGAAGCAGTAGCAACTCTAGGGGCCACACCTTGGAGTGGGTTTGTCCACTGCTCCCTCATTGTCAGGAGTCAGCTTCTCTCTGCCTCTTCTACTGAAACTGTCTGTTCCTATCCCATTCTTGCCTCCTCTTATTTTGGCTCTTTGAGGGCTTCTCCATGCCCCCTTCTCTCCACACATCCCTTCACATCTGCTCTGCTGCACATCTCATCTCTGGGTATCTTACCTTCAAATTCCCAGAGAAGATCTGGGAATTTGAATGTAAATAGGACTGTTTAGGTGTTACTCTTTATTATAGTCTTGCTATTAGGTAAATTCCTCACTCTAAGTAATGCTACAGGCTGCTAGCCAACCCATGTACTGTGGCCTTGATTCAGATGATAACTTTGATTTAGGCATCTAGGAAGGATAATGGGTCTTAGAAACCAAGGATCTTACCTAAGAAGCCGTTTACTGATGCTTTATTCAGAAGGAGTTGATGAGTATGGTAGGTGCTCAGGGTTTCTTAGACTTTTTTTCTAGTGCAAAAACAGTACTTATCTCAACATATAGAATGCCTGCTATGTGACAGGCACTTAAAGCACATTATTTCTGGCTCTGAGAACAACCTTATTATGTAAGTATTGTTATTTCTATTTTTTACTTCCAACATCATACAACCAGTCAATGGATAAGCTAGAATGTAAATTCAAAGCCTATATTTTCTTTGATGACATTAAAAGTTCTTTTAGTATATAGAGGTCTGAGGAAGTGAAAGGCTTTTTGAAAAGAAACAATGACAGCGTAGATGGTCCATATTCTACAAAAAGGTCAAAATAATTTTTGATGAACCATAGGCTTGAAAGCATTCATTAATCACTCATTTAATCCATAAATGATTTTTAACGGATACTGTATACAAAAGACTAAAGAAATAAAATGATGAGTAGGAATAATCTTACCAAATATAAATCCAAATGGTGTCATAAAAATATTAGTACTAATTGTGCTATTTTGCAATCAGAATGTCTGAATCTAACTATGAAAATCTGGCAAATGCCTTTGCAACGTGCAAGATAGAGAATGGCTTAAAAATGAAGGAACAACAGCGAAAGGAATCTTATGGGGAAAGAATGTTCGAGTAAAATATTCTATGTAAATGTTAAAGTAATAAGAGAAAAGGATAACAATGTTATCTTTTTCCTGGAGCTCATGAAAATCCACTGTCCCAGAATAGTTCCTCAATGGTAACAGGATCTTATTCTGCAAAACCAAGTGAATACATGCTAAAAAATAAAGCTTTCTTTTAAAACAATACCATTTATTCGTGAAAGAATTGTCAATGAGAACAAACATTTACAATGCCAAAAATTACAGATGCTCTAGCTTTTTCTGGCTTTTCTTTTTTTTCGTTCTTTCATTTCTTTTTTTTTTTTTTGGTCAAAAGCAAGAAAGATGATATTAACAGGAGACAGATGGTTGTACATGAATCGTAATTAAATAGGTGTAAATTCATAGGCACCCAATCAAATTGTACCGCTTTAGCTGATAGGTGAGACTTCACTGTGCTCTCCTTGGTCAATGAAGATAAACCAATAGAAATGGAAATGAGGAGCTGGCGCCCCCTGACTGAGTTGTGGTGTTGTAATAAGTTTTCAAAATAACTCAGTTTTTATCATTGTAAGGCAATTACTTCACCTACATGTGGGATAAATGGCCAATGGTGGGTATAAATTGAAGCAGTCAGGAGGAGTTGCTCATAGCTCCACTGGTGTCGCAACTTTAAGCGCCTAAAAGTGCCCACCATGGCCTGCCTCGCGTCTCTCGACTTTTTTCTCCACAACTGAAAGCCACATTTTCTCTTAGCCTGTGGTTGGCTGGGAGGTTATGAAATGTTTAATTTCAGATTACTTTTCCACTTTTATGTTCTTAGGCCACTTATATTGCTGCTGCCTTTACAGAAATAGACAGCACTATAAATATATATACCAGGTATCAATTAAAAAACATAATGACACATGAATCAACAATAAATTCACATCTGAAAGTCCTGGGTCTCACCTCTCCATGATGGGCTAAGGTAACATTGACTGAGAATAAAAATAATAGTCACAACTGAAAAAACTATCCCATCAGAAACAGAAGTTCTGGGAGGAGAAGGATCATAACTCAGGTGAATTTTGTATGTTTCTTTTAGCACATGCATTGAACATTAAAAATGTCTACTATTTTGCACACTGGAAGTTTTCCTTACTCTTTCTTTCTCAGGAATGCTGTCACTTACATATCTTGTAGTGGCTGCCATTCAGTTAACAAGAGGATACTGTGAACATAAGATGAAGAAGAAAGAGTGCATGAATCATAGGGAAAGTAATCCATGGCACTCTGCTTTGTGCCACCTTGAGGTCATGGTAGATAAAGAAATGAAAGATCTGGCTGGTTTTGTCCAGGAAGCTGGCTAAAGATGATTGAAACGTTGATTAGCCTGAACCATGGACAGAGGGAGAGCTTTGTCTTTTTCTCCCTCTCTCCAGCTTAGGCAGAAAATACCCACTTTTGTGTTTGAAGATTATGAAGAGAATCTGGACCTGGTAATCTTTCGAATGGTGACATGAAGTTAGGATTAAGATGTTGGAGACTTCTTTTTTAAGACCTATGGGGGAGGTTCAGTAGAGGGCATATCAGAAAGGCAGCTGGTGCCTAGTCGCCAAATGTTTGAGGTCTTCAGGCAATGCTTTGCTAGAGGAACTAGGATTTTGTGATTAACTTTTTAGAAGAAGTGTCAGAAATGCTTTTCAACACACAGGTTATGACATTAACTACAGCATAAAGAAACCTCATTATGTCTTCTGGGTCAAGAATTGGAGGGGCTTAGCATTCTCCAAATCCCCAGTGATGATGTGCAAGGTGGATTTCAAAATTAAGACAAATAATCTCCTAAAACATAGTGTCTCCATTCCGTTGCTTCAGAATAAGTTCCTAGAACTGACAATGTATGTGCTGGGGTTTTTTTGTTGTCGTTGTTTGAAACCAAATAATTAGGAGCACCAGAAAAAAAAATTCTTTTGAGAATATAATTTGCTCTTTTCTACTTTTTAATTAAGTTAATGGGGAGATAATTACAAAAACCTACTCACTTTACCTTGTCTTTCTCTCTCCTCTTATTGTTTATGCAGGTAAATTCTGAGGGCATTTTTGATAAAGACACAGAGGTGTCCCAGAAACCTTGGCCGTTCCAATCCTGTCACTGTATGTTATGAGTTTGTTAAAATAATATTTGTTAAGTAGAGCACAGCGTGCTGGATGATGAGCCATGGTACTACAGAAGACCAATAGAGAAGTTTATTACTCATAGGTCCTGGAGGAAGTACCTGACAAACCTCAAGGGTCCGCATGGGGAGGTCAAGGCTGAGGCAGATAGAAAAGCAGGGCCTGGGGGACATGCCTTTATTAGGGTCTGTGGGTGGAGTGCTTTGGGTTTCCTGGGCTAAGGCCAGATTGATCAATTCACACCAAAAAGCACAGGGTTTCGGTAAGCTCCCGCTCTACCAAGGCCATGAGCTCTAAGGCAAAGAGATGCAGCATAATTAGCTCTTCTGATAGCCTCTTGAACAAAATGTCAGTGCAGAAACCTGAAGTGTTTGCTAATGACAAGGGCCCAACTGTCCCATAAAACTAGAAAAGTGGTGTTTGTTGTCTGATTCAAGAACTGGAAATGAAAATCTTAATGATACAGGAAATGCTCTTCAAAGGCCAAGAAGTCTTAGTACAAGATAAGAGGATCAATCAGTCTTAAATATGAGTTTACTAAGAGTAGGAGACGGGATGCTGCCAGCGTGGATATGTATTTCAAAAGGCATGAATAAAACCCAGAAATAGTGTTAATTTTACCTTGAAGTATATAATGAAACCCCTCAAGTACCCAGACTTCAACACCCCTTTCCCAAAATGACCAAAATTTCCATTTTTGAGCGTTTTATCATTCCGCCTTTTTCCGTTCCCCGAGTCTTAACAGAATTTTAAAAGGAGCAGCTAATAAATGAAGTATACTTCAGTTTCATGTGATGGATTAGATCAGAAGGGAACTGATAAGATGATATTGGAAACGCAGGGGGGTCGAAAAGCTTCACAAGTGCTAAGCTGTGTGGGTTCAATTGATTCCCAGAGTGCAGGCTGCAGTCCCTGGTTAGTCCAGAAAATGGAAGGAGAGCCCTCCCTGCTCTGTTACAACTGAGGCTCTTCTCCAGGGACTGGTTACCAGCAGGGCCAGAGGTGATGAGGGGGAGATAAAGCCAATTAAGAATTCTGACTGGGAAAGCAGGAAACAGAAGCCACGGGGGGAAATCCAAAGGGGAAGGCGGGAAATGAGACTTTGGGTCACTGTAGGCATTCAAGGTAGAGTACAAGTATGAGTTTTAAACTCACTCTAGAGAAACTCATTTTAGCGGAACTCATTTTAGCGAAGACAGGATCAAAGGAGGACGAAGCTTAGCAGTGTGGTTTCTAAAAGCAAGGCCCAGGGGCAGAATAACCTGAGTAGAAACTTATCATTAAAACCTAGTCTGGGGCTTCCCTGATGGCATTGTGGTTGAGAGTCCGCCTGCCGATGCAGGGGACGCGGGTTCGTGCCCCGATCCGGGAATATCCCACATGCCGCGGAGCGGCTGGGCCCGTGAGCCATGGCCGCTGAGCCTGCGCGTCCGGAACCTGTGCTCTGCAACGGGAGAGGCCACAACAGTGAGAGGCCCATGTACCGCAAACAAAAAAAAAAAACAAAAACAAAACCTAGTCTGGTGTTTATCATCCTTTCTGTATTCTTGGCACACTTTGGGATATTAGACATTTCCATGGTGTACTTGAAGGAATTGAAAAGCTCAAAATAAAACTAAGAAGCAATTCAGGAATAATTTCAACACAATCACGGCAACACTTTAAAGATAATGGTGCAGTGTCTATAGTAGCGCCCCAAGGATTGAGAGCTAGGAGGCAGTGGTGAGGAGACAGAGAGAGGTCTGGATACTTGGCTCCATGGCCTTGGGCCCATTACTTAAGGACTCAAGTCAGCAGGTTCTGCAAAATGGAGAAGAAGAGTAGGACCTCCCTCATGGGGTGTTAGGAAGATTAAATAAACGACAGCAGAGAGGTCACAGCCCCTGGCGCTTATGAATGCTCATCATCATACTGTCTCCTTGCCCCTCAGCCCCTGGCATAGTCCCCTGTCCTGCTAGCATTCTCTTCTGCTCCAGAGGCCAACGTCTCATCTGGTTCAGTCAATACGAACTCTTCCTTGAGCAAAGTCCTGCTGTTTCTTACCTTACTCACAGCAAGCTGTAGCTCTGCTCTTATTAAACCACATGACTGGCTCGCCAAAATGTCCTGTCCACCAGCCATTGTAGTCAAAGTATATATACACCAGACTAGGGAAGACCAGTTTCATACACTGAACAAATTTGGGGGCATTTCTGAAAAAGGTTCATAGCGTATTAGGGTGCCTGAACTAGCCATTCAAGGCTTAACTTTGTAGGGAAAAAATAGAAGATTTGTTTTCCTCCTAAATCAAGACTTTCCTTCTCCCCTAAATAGTGGGACAATAAATTATTTAATTGTTCTGTCCACAAGCTGAGTACTGCTATGTGAAATACATAGAAATGACATATATCATCACATTTTTCCTTTTTTCAAAGCAGCCCTTCAAGAAAGATGATATTATTTTTAAAAATCATTTTATAGACAAGACACAAAGGCTTAGAAAGATTAAGTAACATCAAATGTAGGTCTTTATGTCTCCAAAGCTCATGCTTTAGAATTTACATTTCTAAGTTCTCTGTGATGCTGAAGCTACTGGTCCTGAGATAACAATTTGAGACATTCTGCTGTAATATCTCCTCAAACCCTAGTTGAGTCCCTCCCAAAACCACAAAAAAATGCGTATGCACACTCCTAAAATGAAAACATAATACTCTGAAGGGAAATTGGAAATAACTCTCTACCAGGAAAACACTGATGACCTCAGTCCTAAGTTAGATAGAGGTACAACCACCCCTGTGTTAGATGACTTCTCCATTGGCTGAAGGTATTTTGTGGTGAGCTTTGCATTTCTCACCATGCCCAAGGCACATAACTTTGGTCCTACATTGCCTAACTCTGTGATTTATTGCTGTTATTTGAAATAAAATACTTCTATGCATAGTAAAACAAAGCAAAAATGAAGGCTTGGAAACCATTGTGGTTTGTCAATGGTAACGCCATTGGTATAACATTTGCTTGTTTCTGAGGTTTTGAAAATTGCTTTAGAAAGCCTTGGGGCAGAAAGCTTCACTTAATTAAAATATTTTAAATCAAACCACAGGAACTTCAGTTCATAAAGCCTCAGGGTACAGCCAGCAATTGTAAGCAACTTAAATGGAATAAGGTGGATAAATATAATAATATAGGGTATAAAGTTTTATTATTTCTGTTTGCTGGGTTGAAATAATTAGGCAACAGAAAATCTTTGGTTAACTATTGGAATTCTGAGGGTATTCATTAATTGCTACACAGCTGGTTTAGTGTTTCCCAAAGAGCGTTCATGGAGCATTGGGATAATGCTCCCAGGTTGCTTTGTGAAGAAGGACTTCCTTTTAAAGTAACTTTAGAAAGTACTGCACCACTCTCTTAAAAGTTGACTTGCTTAGAAAAGGCTCTTAGAAGACCTGCTGTACAGCAACCTGCTTAACTTGTTTAAACCATCATTTCCCCAAATGTTTTGTTTTTTGTGTGTGTGGTACGCGGGCCTCTCACTGCCGTGGCCTCTCCCGTTGTGGAGCACAGGCTCCGGACGCGCAGCCTCAGTGGCCATGGCTCACGGGCCCAGCCGCTCCGCGGTATGTGGGATCTTCCCGGACCGGGGCACGAACCTGTGTCCCCTGCATCGGCAGACGGACTCTCAACCACTGCGCCACCAGGGAAGCCCTCCCCAAATGTTTTGACCACAGAGCTTTCCTCCCTCTTCCTTTCTCCTAACCCCCATCTTAATGAACACCTTTTCACAAGCTATGGAGCTAAAAAAAAATTTGAGGAAACACTGATATATATTTTAAAGACAATATTGATACTGAACCAGTTGTAGGTATATATTGCCAAGCTGGGCTCCTCCCACACTTAATTCCTACTTTTTAAATAAGTGTTGCCTATATGTCTATTCACTCTTTGCTGAAATAAAGATCTGAACATTGTTAGATGTTCACAAGCAGTAAGATATGCTAGGGGTGCCTTCTGAGTTTATCAGTAGATTTAGTAAAACCATAGAAATTTGGCCTAACTGGAGGGAAGCTCTATCAGATTTGTGGAAAGTTTGAAAAGAAATTTGATTTCATTACCTTCAATTGATAACTTTGAAGCCTTGAGTGATGTCTAGGAAAGGTCCTTGGGGGAGTCTACTCTAATGTCTAGAGATTATTTATAATTACAGTAGCACTTGTTGATGTGTTAAAAAGTATCGAATAGTCTGAAAACTACCTGCTCAATGAGTTAAATGTTTTTTCTCTTTGAAAGTATTAATAATGCTTAGCAAATTCATTTTTCCTAGGTACAGGAAAGTAATTTTCAACCACTTTTTCCCCAGCTAGAGGAAAGGTAAACTTTAACCTAACCATTTTTCTAATTATCACACATTTTGAATTAATGGGGTCCAAATTAATTAAGGTTTTATTATAGTTTCATCCTTAGGAGACAAGGTTCCATTTCCCTCTTTTGAAGTATTTTCAACCTGAATCAAAAGAAGATTAACCTCACCCCTCTCCTTGCTTGAAGCCAGTGGGTTTCAGCTTCTTTTTTCCTTCCCCAACATACCTGAGGGCTGTGAAACACTCCCTCTGTAAGGAAAAGATGAGGTGTGAGGGGGGCTATAATTAGCAAGGTCTCCCTAGATGATTCTGATGAGCTCCCTGCCCCTTCTTAAGAATTTCTGGCTTTATGCCTTTGATTAAAACCTTGTAACCCTCAGGCAAGCGTGGAAGTGGGGCAGGAGGGCAGTGGAGGCCCTGACAGGACTCCAGCTAAGCTAGGGCTCTGATGGCAGGGGTTTCTGTTGTAAGTGGTCAGATAAAGCGTGGAGAATCAAAAGTATAGCAGGCGCCAGAAGCATTACCAGTGCTGTGAGCTGTCTCCACCATTTGTACTGAATACTGGGTGTTGATAACCCAGGAGCAGCCAAAAGGAAGAATGAAGACCTTTGGTGCAAGCAGGGGCAGAGACAGTTAATCTGTTTGACACTGGATCTATGAATGAGAAGAAAAAGAGAACCCCATCCAAGTGCTTTCCCACCTTTTCTCCAACCTAAGCCATAGTCTTCTGAAGTCACTGATAAAGAAATATGCTACAGGGCTTCCCTGGTGGCGCAGTGGTTGAGAGTCCGCCTGCCGATGCAAGGGACACGGGTTCGTGCCCCGGTCCAGGAAGATCCCACATGCCGCGGAGCGGCTGGGCCCGTGAGCCATGGCCGCTGAGCCTGCGCGTCCGGAGACTGTGCTCCGCAACGGGAGAGAGGCCACAACAGTGAGGCCCGCGTACCGCAAAAAAAGAAAAAAGAAATATGCTACTAAATGTGGGTTCATGGATGAAATCACCATAGTCATTGCTTTGAATTCCTATGATGGTCTATGTTTTGAAGGTTTAGATGAAATAGAACAGCTGGTGAAAAGAAACAAACGTTAAAAAACTTATTTTTACTTGTAAGCAAAATATTAAATGTGGGTAAGGTACCCATTTCCTTTGATATTGATGTACTGAATCTTGTAGGCTGTTAAAAAGCCCTTTTGGAAATAAGTTACCCCTACCTAATGCTTCTGTTGTTTTACTGTGTGCCAGGACGAGTTGAATGCTTATTTAATTACATCTGTATTTATTTAAGTTCCTTTTAACAGGTTGTCCACATTTAATAACATTCCATCTGTCATCTAAATATTCTAACTTGAGGGCAGATCCTGGTGATTAGAGGTGAAGACTGATACAAAAGATCCCCCTCTTGTTGCTTTTTCCTCCAACACATTCCAGGATGTTGTTAAGAACATACGAATACTAAGTGACTGTTACATTCATTTGTCACTGAATTGGGTTTGGATCACTAGGGTTGGGCTGGTTGTCAAGAAATCTGTTTTCTAATAGCTCTGTGAGCGTAAGCAAAAAAGAAAAAAAAAATCACTTAAGCTTTCAGAGTTTCATTTTCTTATCTGTTGAATAATGGTTTCTTCCAGAGGCTCATGTGTGATTTTATAGGTCAGTGACATCTGACTCAACTTTTAGGTTTTAGACACTAGATGGTGATGTTGTGCTGCATTTTAAGAAGTCTGGCCCCATCGTAGCCAAGGTCTATATTAGGTTTCTCATTTTCTAAGGTTTTAATAAATATGGCATATGACTAATGAAACCCTATCCATGAAACAAACACACTGAGCATAGAAGTAATGCAAGGAGCAAGAAGAAACCAAAAATAACCTCTGCATGGTTTTTGACAATCTTGATTAGCTTAATCATTCTCTGGCTCCAAAGTCCCTAGCTCCTTTTCTCATCTTATTTTTGTGTTGGGCAACTTTTTGATCTACTGAAGCTTCACGGGCAGGTCTGCCTCTTGATACCTACTTCTGTTTCTCACTCATCTCTTCTGTTCGACCCCTCAGATTCCTGGAACTATATAGTACTCTCCTCAGAAATACTTGTGAGACCTTAGGCTCTCGGTCGAAAAGCCAGACGTATACAAATTAACGTAGGTTTTGTTCAGAAGCAAACTCCTTAAGAATACATTTCCTTATCATAGTTCTAAAACCTGAGAACAGCTCTCTCAAAAGTTTCTTCGAGGACCCTTTCTGCTTGTTCACAAAAGCAGCTACGGGAGGAGGAGAAAGTGTTCACTAAAATGGTGGGGGCTCTCTCACTCTTCTTGAGAGTGAGTTTTTTTTTTTTTTTGAGCTCAAAACACAGAAAGAAATAACTCCTACTTGAACTCCTTTTGCCGGGGGGTCCTCCCAGGCCTTGAGTCTGCAGACTTTCTGGATGGCTCATGTTGAGCAATGGTGATCACTCAGCCCAAGCTCCTCTGCTGCAGAAGGCCAACTTGTAGATGAAAGGAGATGTCTGGTTAAACCCCTGCCACCCCCAGGCCTGGGTCTTCCCAGCACCGACTAGGCATTTTGGAGTGGAATATGTTCATTTAAAATATCTTTTCAACATAATTATATCCCACTTAAGAAAATGCACCTATATTTCTTCCCCTAGGGAAATATATGTCAATCCCAATCTCCCAATTCATCCCACCCTCCCCTTCCCTCTCTGTGTCCACACGTCCGTTCTCTACATCTGTGTCTCTATTCCTGCCCTGAAAATAAGTTCATCTGCACTATTTTTCTAGATACCACATATATGCATTAATATATGATATTTGTTTTTCTCTTTCTGACTTACTGGACTCTGTATGACAGACTCTAGGTCCATCCACATCTCTACAAATGACCCAGTTTTGTTCCTTTCTATGGCTGAGTAATATTCCATTGTATATATAGTACCACATCTTCTTTATCCATTCGTCAATGGACATTTAGGTTGTTTCCATGACCTGGTGATTGTAAATAGTGCTGCAATGAACATTGGGGTAAATGTGTCTTTTCTTTTTTAATTTAATTTTATTTTGGAGTAGAGTTGATTAACAATGTTATGTTAGTTTCAGGTGTACAGCAAGTTGATTCAGTTATACACATACATATATCTATTGTTTTTCAAATTCTTTTCCCATTTAGGTCATTATAGAGTAGAGCAGAGTTCCCTGTTCTATTCAGTAAGTCCTTGCTGGTTGTCTGTTTTAAATACAGCAGTGTGTGCATGTCAGTCCCAAACTCCCAGTCTGTCCCTCCCCGCAACCCTTCCCCTCTGGTAACCATAAGTTCGTTCTCT
Organism: Neophocaena asiaeorientalis asiaeorientalis; assembly: GCF_003031525.2. Taxonomy (NCBI): domain Eukaryota; kingdom Metazoa; phylum Chordata; class Mammalia; order Artiodactyla; family Phocoenidae; genus Neophocaena; species Neophocaena asiaeorientalis. The sequence goes on along the minus strand of NW_020175672.1, from coordinate 4,306,349 downwards.
AAGTCTGTGAGTCTGTTTCTATTTTATAATTAAGTTTGTTTGTATCATTTTTTTTCAAGATTCCACATATAAGCAATATCGTATGATATTTGTCTTTCTCTATCTGACTTATTTCCCGTGATCATCCTGATTTACCGAACTGGCAGTCGTCGTGGTTCTCATGACAGGTTGGGTCATCCTATTACAGGACCCAATCCTGGATCTCCACCACAGTCTGTAAACCTCTGCTGTCTTTTGGCCAGGTGACACAATAAATCGTCACTTTACTTTTTTCCACTTACCCTCCAACACATTGAAATATAATTCATTAGAGGCTTATGAAAAGAAAAATAGTTTTAAATTTGAAATGTTCCACTCCAAATAGATAAGGCTGAATGAAAATTAACTTGACTCTTATAATCCTCTAATTTAAAGCCAAGAGAAAAGAGGCCTTTTCACAGTCTAGAAACATCCACCTCATGGAGCATTTTTATTGCTTGGTCTAAGGAACCTGAGGCAGAGACAGGCTCTCTGAGGACCTGAGACTCAGAATTTACACACTGAATTCTTACATGTTTTTCCCCCCATTCATTGAGCGATAGAAGAAATACGACTGCAGAATACAAAGAAACAAAAAAACTTTGAGACAAAGGCAAAGGGAACTCGAGTTATTTTATATAGCCAGAAGAATGTACACAGAGGGTAGTACAAAGACCACTTTTTTATGAATTAAACCTGTATGTGGGTGATAGCAAGGAGATAAATATAATGTGGAACTTGGCACAAATGAATAGAAATCCACACAGCTATTCAAACCACATCTTTTTCAGTTTTATTGTATAGCTACAACAGAGCAGTTTAAAAGACCAGAATAAACGTGACCTAAACATTTGTCTATCTCAAGTTTTACAAGTACAGTTTGAACTAAACTGTGCCAAATAAGTAAAGAAAGCCATGAAAGTAAATACATAACAGTCTAGCATTGTACCTACGATGGAATAGAGAACACTAAGCAAATAGACACTGAATTTAAAATGCATTTCAAATATTATTTAGGGAATTTTAAAAATCATTTTATTCCAGGTATGGCAGATAATGGCAAATTTAGTAGGACTTGGTAAGAGAATTTCATCAAAAGCAATAAATAGGTAGAATGAAACCTGAATATGTTCTGATTTATATAGTTCATTCAAGTTCTGGGCCATTTGTTCTGGTAAATGTAGATTCCTTGATTCTAAAATTTCTATAAATGTAATTTGTTTACCCCAAAAAGGCTTTATACTAGGTTACTAACTGGGGTACCGTACATCTTTTAGTTGTATTCTTTATGTTCTGCTTTGTGTCTTCTACGTCTTCAGTACTATTGTTTTCCAAGGGGAATTTTTATCAAGAAAATGATGTAGGGGTTGGAAGAACATTCTTAACTCTTACAAGAGGGGGGTTTTTGCTTTGTTTTTGTAAACCATAGAAATTGATTTTTCACAATTCTTGAGGCCCCCAAGTCCAAAACTGACGTATTGGCAGGTTTGGTTTCTTCCGAGGCCTCTCTCCTTGCCTTCCAGATGACAACTTTCTCGCTGTATCTTCACTTGGTTGTCTCTCTGTGTGTGCCCATGTCTGGTGTCTATCTGTCTGTGTCCTAACCTCCTTTTCTTATACGGACACCAGCTATGTTGGTTGAAGACCCAGATATATGACCTCATTTTACCTTAATTACCTCTTTAAAGGCCCCATCTCCAAATACCATCACATTCAGAGGTACTGGGTGTTAGGACTTCAGCACAGGAATTTGGAGGAGGGGGCAGCACAAGTCTGCCCCAAACACAATTCTATGTTTAACTTTTTGAGAAACTGCCAGTTTTCCCAAACAGCTGTGCCACTTGGTATTCCCACCATTGATGTATGAGGGTTCCAATTTCTCCACATCCTCAACAGTACTTGTGATTGTCTTTTGATTGTAACCATCCTAGTGGTGTGAGAAGTGGTGTCTCCTTGTGGTTTTGAACTGCATTTCCCTAATAAGTGATGAGGTCAAGCATCTTTCCATGTGCTGGCTTGTTGGCCATTTGCGTATCTGCTTTGGAGAAATGTCTATTCCAGTCCTTTTGCTATTTTTGAGTTGGGTTATTTGTCTTTTTTATTGTTGTGTCGTAAGTGTTCTATATATATTCTGCATACTAGACCTTTACAAGATATATGATTTGCTAATTGTTGCTGTTTATCTAAGCTGGTTGGGTGAAGAAAAAAACCTTCCCCAGACAAACGTAGTATTTGATATTTATGGGTAAAATAGTCATGAGCCCCTATCTAACGCACGGACAATCATCGCGGTGGGGAGTGAGATTCCCTTTACCTCACTGTGAGAAGGGAACTTTCTTTACAATGTCTGTGTGGTGGTTGAAGAGAGGGCTTTATGGGGAAGCTGGGCTCAGGTGTCATGCTGAAGTCAGTCACTCCTTCAGGTATGATTCTGAGTCACTGGTTCTTAATGCTAAGGCACAACACAATGGTGAATAAATATACCACTTAGAGGAGTCAAGCGTGGAACAACTGAGTACATGAAGAACGAGTGTTGTGGAGGTCTGCAGGGCTCTAAAGAAGAATACAGAGGTTAGGAGAAGGGATGGGAGATAGTTGGCTAGGTGAGCGAGGCAGGTGGCAATGATGGGTGTTCCAGCTGGGGAAACAAAAGCATGTGGAGACAAAGCGAGTGGGAGAGTGGCCTGTGCTGGTGTGGTAAGCAGGACCCAGGCAAAGCTGGAACATAGCAGGTTCTATTCAAACTATTCCTCTCTAGCCGAAGAATAACAGGACACCTTAGACAGAGGTGTATTTTAAACAGAGGAGAGCCATTAGCAGTTTTGCTTCTATAGTAATACTCTGATTACACTGTACTGTAGTCAAAAGTTCTGATTTTTTTTTGCTGTTTTGAAGTTTCTGGGGAAAGTCTCATTATAGCTCTTATAGAATAGCACAAATTCAAATTGGGAATTGACTTTAGTACCGAATCCAGAGAAGGCCATTAGACTTTTATACGGGGATAGAAGTTCATATTATAGTAAGTAAAATTGTAAAAAGATAGTCAATTTATAAAGAACTGCTTGTTGTAAAAACCTTTTTAAAAGCATCCTTTGTAGTGCTTTAATATTCATTCTAAAAATTTTAAATATAGTTTTGATAGGATAATAGTTTGATAGGATCAACTCTCACAATTTCCAACACTATAATTTTTCTCATATGATTTGTTTAATCTTAAAAATCCAATAAGTAATTTAAAAATAGAGTTATAAAAACTCGTTACACTATATGGACCCGCTGGAAAGTCAATAAGCAATCGACTTGCTGAGCCCTCTGAGATATGATATTTTTAAATGCAGTAATATGAAGGGGAAAAATTTATTGGAAGTTAGATCAGTTTAATCCTGGTTTGTATGAATACTGTGAAGAATAGATATGCCATTATCACTGTCGTCTCTTTGCTTTAGTCTCTAAGAATTCCATCTTCTCCTAGGATTATCAAAGTGAGAATAAATTTTACTAATTGATAAATATATATGTGCCTGTATATATACGTGCATATTTGTGTACGTATATACACACATATATGTATATATGTGTGTGTACACACATGATTGTGCAGGAAATGTCGTATTACTCTTCTAAGAACTGAGAGAGTGTTCTCCTGAGTGCCCACCACACCCAGGTGGTGGGTAATTCAGTCCCATTCATCACTGAGTCTCCCCTCCTGAGTAAGTTGATAAGAAAGCCCAGAATGTTATATACAGCAACAAGTTCAAGGAGAGCCCTTTAGTTTTCAGCTTACCTTGGTCAACGTGATAGTCTCATGGTTCTCAAAGATGATGGTTCTGCTTGTTCCAGGCCACTCATGGTTCTGGGAATCTTTGCTGAGCCTGGAAAGCCCAACCCAGCTTCCCTTGGGTGTCGTGAAACAATTGCTCTGTGAGGTCCTGAGACCTTCCCGGGGCCCTTGGGGGAGAAGAACTCAGATTCTGCTATTTTCGGTTTCCTGCCTGATCTTGGAAGATCTCTGAGAAAGCCCTCTATGAGTTTAAGCTTTTGAAACCAAAAGCCAGGGAGTGATCAAGGGATGTTTTTCTCCTAACACACAAAGGCATTCTCTGACCACGAAAAGGAAGAATATGGTGAGAACGAAACAAAAGATTACCCTGTCATATGTGTGCTTCTTGTTTTTTTCATCTAGTCAACTAACTGGGTACTATGAGTTCATGTATGTAGCAATGGAGATGTTTGCAGTAACAATTAAAATAATAATGAAAACAAAAGCAAGAAGTCAGCATTTGCATGGTTGCTATATGCCAGGCCAATGTGAAGCTGAGAGATTTACAAGCACTAATGTCTTTTTCCTCACAGCCCCATGAGGTGGGCACCACGTTGTCCCCATTTTGGAGGTAAGGAGGTTGTAGCTTAGAAAGGTTACGTAACTTGCCTGAGGTCCCTCAGGTCCTAGGTGATGGGGCTGAAATTGCTCGGCTCCGAAGCCCAGCTATTAACCCTCTGCTTAACTTTTGCTCCTTTCATAGGAATCACTCTTCATGCTTTGGGAGCTATGAGGCTTTTCACTAAGTTACACTGCCCTCTGTCAGCAACAAAGCAACAGGAAGGAAACTCGAGGAGCACGGTGGTCCTTTTCCTCACCACCAGAGTTCTTTTGATGTGAATTTCCAGCGGATTGCACATCATGTAATGGTATGTTAGAGGCGGTTAGAACCTGAAATTGAATTTAGAATAAAATAACGGATTTTAGAGACATTGATTACATTGCTGGTATTTAAACATGGACTCCAAGGTAGATGCACTTGCCAACATGAAATTACATGTATCTACGTTTGTCTTCATGTTTTTTGCCTACATGTTTTTGCTTGTTTTCCCAGTCTAGGGCAGGTTTTAGCTTTGAGCAGCTTTATGTAAGACATTTAAAGTCAGGTTTAAAATGAGATGACTCAGCTGTAAATTTGTTTCCTAGACAAAAATGCTAGGTATCACTTTGCAGAAAGTTTCTCTTTAGGCTAATGAATGAAAAAATACCTATGTCAACAAAAACTCATTTATTAACTTGCTGCTTTGCCGCCTCAAATAATTTCCAAACATTTCAAATTATGCCAAATTTAATATACATATATATGAATGTATGTGTGTATATACATACATACGTATATGCACATATATATCAATGGGTATATATGTGTGTGTTCTCCCCAGTTGAAACCTTTGACATGTTTCAATATATTCATGATACTTATTATAATGTTTCAATAATTTGTTATTTAGCAGTTATGCTTATTTGTGACCCACATTGTTTCAACTTAATGAATGTTAAGAATATTCTGATGAAATATATTTGACACCTGAATGCGTTCTTGCGTCCTGTTACGGGAAAGGACACATACGACAGACTGGAATCAGCTTGGGATTTTGGCAGGCACTTCTTCCTGTGGGCCAGCGAAGATCCCACTACCTATTAGAAGGGGATTTCATGCCTAATTCTGGTGTGATGGAGTCATTAGGAGAACACCTAGTTTCCTCAGTTGTGTTGAGATGTGAGGCTAAAAAGAATTCCAAGCTCTGAGGATGGAGAAGATTCCAACCATTAGAAAGCAACTCCTAAACATTTTTCTACTGTAAAGTTGGCTCCTGTTGCCTTAGGTTTTTGAGGAAATTCCTTTTGCTTCATTCCACCGAGGATGCTTTAATATATGTTATTTCATACAGACCAAATCCCAGGTCTATACAGAGGAATCAGCCGCGGTTTGGGAAGCAGCTCTATGGGGACTGAGATAATAGGTCATTACCTCCAGGGAAACGTGATTGTATTAACCTGTACAGATGCATGAATGTGATCTTGCTAGTGTTGGTTAGGCCTGTGTGCTCATTCCAGGCAAGAATCCTTGCCCTTGGTCCAGTGGACCCTTTTAGTATGACATCCATGGTATCAAAAACTGTGTGATGTTCATCTCACAGAATTTTGAAAATGATCCTTTTCAATGCTATTGAATTACAGCCCTGAAATATCTTTGACATTTAAATACATTCACATTGCCCTTAAACAGAATTGGTGTTTTGATGTTTAAAGTATTTTTGCTGCCTCTGATAACATTTTTCACAAGCCTTCTCAGCAGAAAGTCCATCCAGTTTGGCTATCCACAGGAGGAATTTGCTTGAAAATTATGTTTTCCCCTGTTTCTTTTCCTAATCATTTGTGATACAAGTCCTAACATGAAATTAAAATTCTTTTATAATTTCATTATCTAGGAAGCGATTTTACAGCCTGTTGAGGATCCAATGTTGAAGTACAGCACAGTGTACAAAATAATTCTTGTTTTAATACATCGCTATGGCTCTCACAGGAACCTCTGCTCAGCTCAGTTTATCATTAACCTCTATGTTACTCAGGTTTCCAAGTCTTTAATTCAAAATGAAAATTAAACAATATTCATTTTGCCAGGGCAGTTCGTAGAGAAATTGGTTTTAAAAACCCTATATTTTTCAATTAGAAAGGCTCTCAATGTAACCATGTCTAGTTTTCCTAATTGTTTAGAACCCAAACACTAGAAGCCAGAAAACCTTCAGAGAATGGACTCAGAGCCCCCCAGGCCCCCGTTGCAATACACACCATTACTCTTGACGGGCACTAGTTAAAACCTTATGAAACCACAGAGCATGTCGCAGGAAACCCAAATCAAACAAATATCTACCCCCAGTGAGTTTTTCAGGAGATCCAAAAAGCATTTTTAGCTTGTATATAAATTTAAAAGTGAGTATTTTTAACTAGGAGCAATTACGATATTATGGCTTATTTAGGTTAGGCCATTTTCATATTCAATTATCATAAAGCCGTGTGGCATGTTGGAAAGGCATAAGCTTTGCAGCTTCAAAAAAGGTGGACTGAATTCAGTTCTGTGCCTTAATGGAACCAGCTGGTTTAGCCACTCGAAACCTCAGTTTACTCATTTGTAAATGGGAAATAACCATACTACTTCCTAGGGTTGTTATGAGTATGAGATGAAACATAAACGAAAGGACCTAGGATACAACTTGGCATAGACTAGTCTCCTATTAAATTTTCCTTTCTTTTCTTTTTACCTATCAATTATTTAAAAATAGAACTGGGTAGAAAAGCATAAAAGTAGAGCTTCCTGAATTTTGCTGCTGAAAGTCAGGCTCAGATTCATGGATCAGGCTTTATAAAATCTCACCAAGCCCTCAGGATTGATATTTCTATAACATTAACAAAAGAGAAAAATGAGACCTTTTTTTTTTTTCTTCCTCGGGCCTATTATTTTTTGATTCTCTTTTTGTTCACTCACACTGTATTTAAGTGGAAATCACTTCAAGCCCTTGAACCACCCTCCAGAAGCTTTGCTAAATCCCACATTTTTGGTTTCACTCCAGACACAGTACTGTGTCCCCTACCTTTGAAGTCTTTGAAGTGTCCACATTGTAGGCTGAACCTGTGGTGAAGCCCAAACTGGTGGTTTCGACTGCACAAGCCCATTTAAAGCTGGGACGTGGCGGGGGGAATTGAAGCGGGATATGAGAAGGGGTGGTGTTGGCTTCCCTTTCTTGACCCCCACCTCTCTCCACTCTCAGTCTCTTCAAACACTCCTGCTATAGTCGCAGACATATCAAAGCCTGCTCTACTATGGCTGCGGTCACACTGAGGCTGGAAGTGACTGCCTTACCGAACCACAGCTGTTCACTGCCAGAGGGGAGTGAACTGAAGCGGGAAGTGCATCGTGAGGTCTTCAGTTGCAGCCAATGACCTCATGTTTCTTTACCTGGGAGAGATTTGAATCAGGGGTAAAAGAGCAAAACACTTAGAATGTGGGATTTATGTCATTAATTTTTATAAAATATCATTATGATAAATTATAAATATATATGATTTATGTTTTTATAATTCTATAACATACCTATATATTTTTCAACATCATATGATATGGTTTTACGGTTTTTAAAATAAATATAAATGGCATTACACTATGCAATTTTGAAAAAATGTTCAGAAGGAGTATAGTAATGAAACTGAGAGCTAAACTGGACTGAAAAACTCCTTTGTCACTAACGAGCCATACGGCCTCAGGTGAGTCACTTCACCTTTCTATGCCTCAGTTTCCTCATCTATTAAATGGGGTTGTAATAGTATCGATCTCTCAGGCTTGTGGTGGATATTAAATATGAATGTGAAGAAAATCAAATAATGTATGTAAGGCACTTAGAACAACACAAGGCACATTGTAAACACTGTATTTGCTCTTATTATTGTTAACAAGTTTTTGAAGTTAATATATTTTGACAGATTATTTGAAATGCCATATCATTGCTCATTTTAACTGTTGTATCATACACCATTGCCTACATATGCCATAATATATATTTATCCATTCTCCTGTTCACCGATAATACTTCTTCCAATGAGAAGTACAAACAATAAGAAAATGAACACTTTTGCACTCATTGCTTTGAGTACAATATGCAAAAACATCTCAAGATAAAGAATTCCTGGCTTATAGGGTATGATCGCCAACAGATTTACTCAATATTGCCAAATTGCTCTCCAAACAGTTGGACCAATTCATGCTCCTAACGTCAATGCGTGAGAATTTCCATTGCTCCACACCCTTGCCAACTTTAACATCTTTACCAGTCTGGTGGGTGTGAAATGGGAGTGAATGGCATCTCATTGTTTACATTTTATTACCAATTGGGCTGAGAGTCTTTTTCATGTGTTCATTGGCCGTTTTGATTCCTTTTCTGTTTCTATCCTTTGCTCATTTTTCTACTGAGTTTTTTCCTGTTATTGATTTCCTTACCTATATTTTTGGATAATAATTATCTGTTGATTATATGCGTTGCAAATATCTGTTCCAAGTCCATGACTTATCTTTTAACTTTGATTATGCTGTCTTTGGTGAACAAGTTTTACATTTCATAATAAATTCAGTGTATCAGTTGTTTCTTTTATGGCTTAGGCTTCTTGGCACTTTGTCTAGGAAATTCTGCCCTAAAATTACCTAAACCACATTGATAAAGTCAGATGTCTACATTTTCCTTGAAAATTGTCAAAGTGTTGATTTTTGTATACAGATCTTTAGTTCAGCTGGAATTTATTATTGTTTATGGTGTAAAGTGTGCTTCTGTTTTTTTCCATCTAGAAAACCAATTATCTCAGCAAAATTTTTTGAGCAGGGTGTTTTATTTTTTCATAGCTGTGTAATGTCAGTTCTGTCAAATTAAAAATAGGCAATTATGCAAATTTTCTTTGTTTTATGCATCAATGTGTGTATTTTTGCATCAATACAATATTGCAAAATATCTTCAAAAAACATCTTAATATCTGTTAGAAATAGTTTTCCCACTTTGTTCTTTAAAAAATGATCTTAGCTATTCTTGCAATTTTGTACTTTCATGTGTCAGGTTCCATGAAAAATTCTGTAGGCTTATTAATTCGAATACTTTGATTGTATAGATTAATGTGGGAAGAACTGATATCTTTATTATATGATGTCTTCTAATCCATTATCAAGTGACAGTGCTTTATTTATTTAGGTCATACTTTATGTACTTCACTCATATTCTCCTGACATTTTATAATTTTTTTCCATAAAGTTCTTGAATCTCATTTCTTAGGTTTATTATGAAGTAGCTAAAAGTTTTGATTGCTATTATAACTGGAAGGGCTTTTTTCCACTTAAATTTTTTATGTTTGTTTATACCAGCATATAGGAATGCTCTATTCTTTAAAAGCCTTAATAGTTTATTTGTAAGTCCTCTTGAATTTTCTGTGTAGGTAATTATGTTTTGGTCTTTCTTCCCAATCTTTAAACTTTTATTTCTTTTCCTTATCTTATTGCATTACCTAGGATACATAGCTCAGTGCTGAATAGAAACCAGAATGGAAGGCTTTCTTGTCTTTTGTCTGACCTCAGTGTTAATTTGGTCACAGACTGCTGATTGCTGCAAATATTGGAATGATGCCTTTGATCAGATTAAGGAAATTTTCTTCCACTAGAATAGCACTATATTTTGCTAATAATTCTGTCTTAAATCATGAATCTTGCAAAGAAATTTTTGCAACTGCTGAGCTAATCATTTACTTTTTTCTAATTTAAATTGTCCATGTAGCCTATGTCGCTATTAGGTTATTTTTTATATGAATTATCTTTGCATGCTTGGGATAAGTATGGCATGGTTATGGATGCAGAAGGGGAGAAAACCATGTAAACATCTAAGAGAAGAGCATTCTAGGAAGAGGGGCCAGTGAGGGCAAAGGTCAGCAGGATATCTGGTCTTTTTGAAAGATGACTGAGTAGCATGGTCGGATGTGGGACATCTAGGACATCTCTGGCAACAAATTATCCAGGTGTTGTGTTGGTTCCAGGCTATGGATAGTCATGCAGTTGGCTAGGCATGCTTGCACACTCGCCCGGGCCCGTCTTACTTGCAGCGAACCCCGCAGACATTTCCCCCACTGGAACCAATGTTGTGGCTTGACCAGCCCTTGCGGTTCTTAGTTTGACTGCAGGATGCACCTCAGCATCAACCACTGGGAGACTTTGAAGAACAAGTTATTACTCACAAATCCTGGAGGGTACACTGAATGTCCAAATTAAGCAACAAGGTCAGGATAGAGTGAAAAGGAGGGGGCAGGACCTGGAACTCTGCCTGTATCAGTGTCCCAGGGTGGGGTATCTAGGAGTTCTCAGAGCTGCTCTTTATTGGTGAACTTAAAACATTAAGAGCAGAAACTAGGGAGTCAGAAGGGAGAAGCAGTGTCATTGAAGCAATCCATTATCTGGGTTTCCCACGGCTTTCTCTGAGGGGAACTTCATGGGTGGAGGAAGCCTTGTTCCTTATCTAGTTGGTTTTTTAAAGCTGTGTCATGTAGCTGGCAGTGTGCTTATTCAAGGTGGATGTCTTTGGGATGCATGCCTTGGCAATCAAAAGCTTAAGGTCAGGCACTTGCACTTATACTGCCCCAGGCTAGGAGCTCGGTGCTTCTCAAGGCAGTGTGTTCTTTGCACACATCCCTGTATATTCCACCCTAATTCTATCCATTCCGGTCATACTTGTAATCCTCTTTCAGCTGTTTGGAGGCAGAGCTAAACTCAGTCTTCTCTCTAGTTCATAAAGACACATCTCTGTGGGCTGACCTTCTATGATAAAGTTGAATACTTTGCTTCTGGGACCTCTTGGCCAACATTCAACCCCGGTTTATATCCAGTGATGACTGAACAGGAAGCCACACTCTAACATTGCATGGGTCTATACTGGTGAATACTATCTTTTATAAGTGATTTCAGAGAACATTAGAAGAAGATCCAAGATGTGCTAAGTTGATCCTGAATGTTGTGAGAAGCAAGAAGAGGCTACTACTCTCTTTCAAGTGAGTTAAATTAATGGAGATATTATATATTTTTAAATTTAGTTCAAGAGTGCGATATCCTGCCAGTCTAAGGACAGTAAACACACTCCTTGTATACTGAGGATCTAAGGTTGCTTTTTCAGTGCTAAAACTGGAAGGCAAAGAAATGGAAATACTGAGTGGGACACATGCAATACATTTGAAGAAAGCTCGAGGAGGGAAACACTGGAGCTCTGTCTCACCTATGTGTGAGGCCAGAGGCAGAACAACCTCTATTTGCCTTTTGGGATAGATATACCCATCCATCAGGCTGCATCTGGTACACAGACCGAGGCCTTGACACCCACGTGCTGAAGGATTGATTGGTGTTGTTTAGGGACTCGTAAACCTCCTTCTGGGCTTCCTTTCTCTGGCTTCTTGTCCGTGCTGTACTTGGACTCACTAAAGCCTATTGGTTATGCTGGTCAGTGTTTCAGTCCTCTCCTTTGTGAAGGAGACAGTGTTATACTTCTTGTGCCTTTGAGTATCTCACAGGCTGAGACAAAGAAATCTTCTCCTTAGCAAAGAAATCTTCACACTTGTCAGCAGACAACACAATAACAAACCCGGGGGATTGTATTTTCTCTCCTTACCTTCTCTCTCTCTTCATTTGTATTTTTTTGTAGAAACACATAGCTTTGTCTTGCTAGCTAGATGGCAATATTTTTCTTTTCTCTTAGGCTCTTCCTCGGAATAGGTGACTGGCTGCTTGGTTGATGATCATGATCATGTGACACCATCATTCCTCCATCATGGCTCTGTGGCCTCGGGTAGCCAATAGCTCAGGATGTGTCTACCTTTGTCTTTTGACATCATCCTAGTTTTGCTCTGCCCTAAGACTACTAAGTATATATTTACACGGGTAGGTAAGGTAAATGATTCTTGTTTCGAAAGAGCTATTTTTCTGAGAAAGAATTTATCTTGGGATTTTTTTAAATGTTACACTCTCCAAATGCATTTCAAATTAATTTTACTTGCGAAAATTCTATTTAGATACTCAGTTGATGTGTATTGTGTGGATTAGTACATGTGCCTATTGCAAGTTACAAGGGACAGTAGACTTGAAACATGCTTGAAATGAATTATTTTGAAACTGTTCAAGTTGATGTAGTATTTTAAAATGATAAGCTGTCCTGAGATGCACTGAAAATCCCTTGAAAGGTGTGTGAGGAATGTGCCATTAGAGGGAGAAATGTGCCTGGTTTTAAAACAGTAACGATAGGTACATATTTGAACTTTAACTATTCCAAGTACCTTCCTTGTAGCGTCTCTTGTGATTCTCACAACAACCCTTGGAAGTATGCACTACTTTTGCCCTAGGGAGAAGCAGAAGGTGTAGTGAATAGGAGCATGTATCTTGGATCCATGAGCAAGATATTTAACCTCCCTTTGTCTCATAGTCCTTAGCTGTGAAATGGGTACTTATCTTTTATGATCACTAAATGAATCAAAATTTTAAAGCTCTTAAAACAGTTTCTGGTACATAATAAATACACAAATGTTAGCTCTGATGATCTAATCTTACACATAGGTTAGCATTTTTACAGATGTATAACTGAGGTATCAAGGCCCAGGGTGATTAAATAACTTACCTGAAGTTACACAGCAAATATCAGAGCTAGGATATAAACCGTGGAAAACTGACTGTACAACACAAGTCTTTCCACTGGTACTCATACAAGGCACCATACTGTTCCTTGTTGCAGGAGATATTTTATTGAAAGATATCAGTTCTATAAATGGGCAGGTGGTGCCACTCACTATTTTCTGGATGTACTAGAAATTGCAAAAATAAATTCTGGTTAAAATTTAACTTTAGGCAGAGTTAGGTTTAGTTGTAGGTGCCAAATAACTTCAGGTAACCTGTTTCTGGGGTTTTTTTTCTTCTTTTTTTTCTGGAGGAGAAGTCATTGCTTTGACAAGATCTGTTAAACAATGTATATGGATTTAAAGGCCCACGACAAGGACTCCAAAGACCAAATGTGTACTTGAAATCCATGTTCTCCATCAGCATTCCAAAGCCTCTGTCTTTTTTTCTTTCACAGCCTGGTTTCCCTCTTATCAATATCTTTTGCCACAAGGCTCTGTTTTTCTTTTTTTTACAGACTCAGTATTTAATAAACTATAACATACTGCACTCTACTATAATGTACTGTATGATACATACTAAGAGGAAAGCAAAGAATACTTGTTTCTGAAATTTATGATTACAAATAGCTGAATAGTGAATATGCTAGACTACAGAATCAAGAGTTAAAATGATATTGATAGACTAAGGAAGAAAGAAATGTACCTAGGAGATAGGTATCCTAAGCCAGTTTCATGAAGTATGTTGCTGCCTTTGACATGATAGCAGTTCACATAAAATACATCATGATTTTCATAATTACACATTCAAACATCAACAGAGACACTCTTGCTCTAAGAATTCACACACGTTTGGACTCTACTGTAGGTCAAGGAAAGTCAGATACCAGCTGTGTCCAGCCATGCTCAGTGCGTCCTGGGTTTCACTTTAGAAGGGCCTTTGATACACTGGGGATTTCAGGCATTGGTAGCTAGGCGGTAATAAGAGAGGTGATTGGAGAAGCTGAAGGACGATTATTTTAGGGAAGGACAAGTGTGATGTGCGCTTCTGTTGGTGCGTTTCCACAATGCCCCAGTTCACGGAATTGGAAGGAGGCCCCGGAGCAAGCAATGAACTTGTCTCCTCGCAGAGGCAGTTGGCTTTCTGCTGTGTGTGCTGTCTGTTCAGTGCAGTGGCTGTGGATCCAAAGAATCAATCAGAATCGGGAGATAAATGAAAGAACTGCTGGAGACACTTGACCTCAAACGGAGCAGGAGAAATCTTGGAATTACCAAGAAATCTCTTTGCCGAGTCACCATTTATTTATTCAAGGATGTTCTGAACTTCTTAACACAATAATTTTAATTAATTTAGTTATAAGTACTTTTTTAAATATCATATCATTCTGGATGATTTTCAACTTGTCCTGTAATTGAATAAAGTGACTCAAAGATGGAGAGTCACTTTGGGAACTGCTGAGAGTATGTTTCAAGACAAGACACAATGTAGTGGAGCCAGAAGCAATTCTAGAAGCAATTCAGGGTGAAAGTGTATGCTTGTGCTTGTGTGTTTGTATAAGAGAGGATGGTTAATGCCGTTTTTTTAACAAATGCAAATCGATACCATCATTTTAATGGCTGCATGAATTTTCTATTATATGGATGCATTTTAATTTTTAAAAACAAATTCTAAATTGAGAAATTCACGTTCTTCTCAACTTTTTCTTATTATAAATAATATTTTTCCCCACATACCTTTGCATGCATCTTTGTCTGCACGTGCAATTATTTTTTAGGACAGGATCACAGACATGGAAATTCCGGGTTAATGGAATATATCATTTAAGGTGTGTTTCTGTATTACCTGCTCAACCCATATTTCTACTAGTATTCCACAAGTATATCTTTTCCCCCAGAGTATTAACAGTCGTTTAAAATGTTGCCAGTTGGATCAATGTAATGTGCTATTTCCTTAGTCTTTTAATTGTATTTCTTTGATTACTTGTGAGGATCAGCATATTTTGTTAGGTTCATTGATTATTTCTACTTGCTTTTGTGAATTGCTTGTTTATCTAAAAGCATACTGTTTTTTTCGTTTAACTTAAAGAGTGCCATAACAGAAGACACTGACGCCCCACCAGTGTACCCTTAGATTTCTCTTCTTCGTGTGTCCATTTTCGTGGACACCGGCTCTGAGTATGTTTTTACCCTTGACAACCAGAGCATGTGTGTCTTTGCAGATGGACTGTATCCAGGTTTCTGGAAGTAGCTTTGCTTGTGTGCTCGGAGGGATGGGTATGTGTGAGGGGGTAGGAGATAGTGTCATTAACCTATGGCTGACTGGCCAGGGTACGGATACAAATACTGCAGCTTCCTCAAACCCTGAGGGAGACAACTCTATAGAATGACCTGCACCGTGGTCAGAGTCCCCAGCATGAATGAGCCCAGGTTACCCTCTGCAGGTAACCTTGCCTGGCTTCCTTTCCTTCCCTATCCCTCTGCCATTATTCCCCCCTGGGAACACTTACTAATAAATCACTTTCACATACATTTTGGTCTCAAGATATGATTCTGTAAAAAGTAATTTAAGACAAACACTTTACTTATTAAAGATATTTTCTCTCTGTGATTAGAATTAATCTTTGCCGTTTATTAATCTCGTTGTCTTTTGGGAACATTTGATCATGTAGACATTGTGGTATTGTTTTGTTATATGCAGAGGCAAATCTGATGTTTCCCTTTCATAACTCATCTTATGCATATTTAAAAAAATCTATTTCTTAGCCCCATATTATATAAACATTCACCTTTCTTTATTTTGTTTTCCAAATAAATCCTTAGATTGACTCTGCTTGTGATTTGTTAAGGTTCTTAGATCAATGGGTTTAGAGATTTCATCAAATTCAAGGAATTTTCAGTCATTATTTCTTCAAGTATTTTTCTGCTTCCCTCTGTGACTTCAGTTTCATGCTTTAGACTGCTCGATATTTTCTCACAGGTCTCTGATGCTGTGTTCATTTTTTAAACTTTTTTTTTCTTTTCATATTTTTAATGAGTTTCCATTGCTATGCTTTCAAGCTCATTGATATTTTCTACAGTATCTAATCTGCTTTTAATTATATTCAATGTGTTTTTAATGTCAGATACTGTAATTTCCATCTTTAGGAATTTTATTTGTGCCTTTTTAAACATCTTCTGTTTGTCTCCTCATCATATTCATGTTTTCCTCTGGCATCTTTAACTTTTGGAATGTGTTTATAACAGTTGTTTTGACATCTCTGTCTGCTAGTTTTGTCACCTCTGTGATTTCTGTGTCTGTTTCTACTGATTGATTATTTTTCTCATTATGGATCATATTTTATTGCATCTTTGCATGTATGGTAATATGTAAAGAGTATTACTATTCTTTGAGTGCCAGATATTGTGAATATTGATTGGATGACATCCATTGTGAATTTTACACTATTGGCTGTTAAACAGTGATGACGTTTATTCTGCTGTGCAGATACGTTATATGGACTCAGTAGGATCATTTTGGCTTCCTTTTAAGCTTTTACATAGCAGATCCTGAGCTGCCTGCCTTTGATCTGGTGCTAATTTAGCCCCATTGCTAAGGTAATCCTTTCTGAGCATTCCAACCACTGCCCCATGACTTATCACTCTGGTAGGTGAGAACAAAAACTATTCCTACCTTTCTCTGTGCAAGTTCTACATATTGTTTAACAACTCTGTTCTGGTGGGTTTTCTCTTGCATGTGCCGAGCAGGGCTCAGCCAAAGACTTGGAGACACCCTGATGCAGACCCCCAGAGCCTTCTCTCTGCCCAGCTCCCTCCTCCCACCTACTTTGTCCTGCACATTCTAGCTGCTGTGGCCTTTCCAAACTGTAATCTCTTCCTCCTTAATTCAATGTACAGCTGAACTTTGTAGTCTTTCTCTCTGCCCTGTGGCCTGGATGCTCTCTAGACAGTAAGCTGGGACCATAGCAGGGCTCACCTTATTTGTTTCCCTTCCCCTGGGGATCACAGTCTTGTGCTCCCTATAGACCGCTTTGTGAAATCATTGTTTCACACATTTTGTCCTGTTTTGTAGTTATTTAATTTGGTGGGTGTATGTGGTCTCTGTTACTCCATCTTTGCTGGAATCAGAAATCTTTGGTCAATGCCCCTTGGCAGCACTCTCTTCCTCAGTTCTTCATCATCATTTTGCCTGCCCGAAGGCCAGATGAAAGAAAGGTCAGTTTTTAGTGAGAGATCAGTATATGTTAATGGAAAAGGTAGAAGGGAGAAGTGTGATGAAAAGACGGTTTTAAACAAGGGCAGGAGAGGGACTTCCTTAAGCATATTTGTTCTTAGAATGATCTCTGTGCCTCTTTACACTTCTATGTCCCATTGCTCACCAGCTGTACTTCTTAAAGATCTCCAGGTAATAGTTGTCAACCTTGTGAGAAGTAGGGACTGCCACATCCCTCAGAACTCCTTTAAGAGATATTTGAATCTCAGAAATAGCCATTTGTGCCATTCTCTCAGCATTCAGCTAACGAGAATTTTCTGTTTTACTCCAGACACTTGATTTTCTGCCTCTCTTCACAGGTAAGGGAAGTTACACATTGAAAGACTGGCTAATGATTCAGTTCCACATCACTGAACTACCTCGGAGGAGACTTAAAATGCTGCAGAATCATGATTACTTATCCAAAGAGTATATGGGTTTTTACAAATACATTTTTAGTGCCTGGATGAATCTGTTGATACAATGGTTACTTTAATCTCCTTCTCGCCTCTGTAAGAAATCTACTGGCTTGTTATGTATTACACATATGGCCATCCTGAGTGGAGATTCTGAAGAATAATAGCATAGCTTTTAGGACTGACCCACCAGAGGAAAAAAAATAAGTATAGGACAGTCTTTTTCACTTAAGTTTAAAAAATGTTTTCTTGTAAATAGTTTAATAAATAATAGAAATGGAACATGCATGTTTCCATGGCCAAGGTCAAGAAATATAACACTGCCAAGACCAGAAATATCCTCTGTGCATTCCTTTATTATTAGAACCCTCTTTCCCTCCCCTAAATGTAATGAGTCTTCACTCTGAATTGTGTGATAATCACTTCTGTGTTTCTTTTTATTTTTGTCATGTATGTACTTATGCATGAAAGTAAACTGAAGTATGGATGCATGCATAAAATAAATGTAGTTTACATTTATGTATTTTTAAAACTTTATTGAATTAAATCAGTGAGTCTGAATCTTGCTGTGTCTTCCTTCTTTACTCAGTATTGTGTTTATGAGATCCATCCATGTTGTATGTAGACAGAGTTTATTCATTTTTACTGTTTTAGAGTAGCTCCTAATATTGCATTTCAGTGTGCCATTATTATTTACCCACTCTATTGCTAGTGTATATTCAGGTATTTTCAATTTGGGGCTCCTAAGAACAATGCTACTATTAACATTTTTGTACAGGAGCCAGAGTTTCAGTTTGTGTTTCGCAGGCTACCAGTGAAGCCAAGCTCCTTTTTGTACGTTTATTAACCATTTGGATCTCCTTTTTTAAAAATGCCTTTTTTAGTCTTTTGCCCATTTCAAAATAGTGTGTGTGTATGTTTAAATTGTGAGTCTTCTGTTGTATGTGTTTTCTTCCTTCTCTATGTATTACCTATTCATTCTCTTTGTGACGTCTTCTGATGAGCAGAAGTTCTAGTTTAACGTAGTAAATTTGTCCTTTTGGGTAGTGCTTTCTGTGACTTGCTTAGGTAATTTTTCCCTACCCTGAAGTCATGCAGATATTCTCCTCTATTATCATATAAAAGCTTAATAGTCCTTCATTTAAAGTTTAAAAGTTTAATCCCCCTGGAATTGATTTGTGTGTATGGTCTGACTTCATGGTCTAACTTAATTTTTTCCCATATGAACATCAAATTTTTCCAGTGCCATTTGTTTAAAAGTCTGTTCTATCCACATTGCTCACCACTAATATGCCTCTTGGACTTTTTATCTTGTTTCATTTGCCTGTTTTTCTCTATTTGTACCAATGTTGCACTTTATAATGAATTTTGATATCTAGTTGAATAAGTTTTTAAACTTTGTTTTCTTATTCAGTTGTTGTCTTGGCTCTTCTTCCCCTTTTCTGGATATTAATTTTAATAATCATTTTTCCTTTTCTGCAAAAAAATTTTAAAAAGGACTGCGTTTTTAATTGGGATTACATTGACTCTGAGGATCAGTTTGGGGACAATGGTCATTTTTATAATATTGATTTTTTTCTAATCCCTAAAGATGATTTATTTTCTGAAACATTTAGGTCTTCTTTAATATCTCTCAATAAAGTTGTGTCTATTTTTTTTTCTCAGAGATTCTCCTATCTGTGTTAGATTGATTCCTAGTCACTTGATTTTTAAAAATCTAATTGTAAGTATTTAAAATTTTTATTTTATCAGATTATTTTTTCTGCCCCTATTGAGATGGTCACACTATGAGTCCCCCCCCACCTTTTATCTGTTAATGTGATGATTTACTTTGATTGGTTTTCAACTGTTAAATCAAAGTTAAATTCCTTGAATAAATCTGGCTTAGTCACAATGCATTATCTATTTTAATAGGTTGGATTTCATTTGCTACCATTGTATTTAGGAGTTTTAGGTCTATGTTCATAAGTGAGTTTGGCCTGTACATTTCTTTCTTGGACTGTCCGTGCAGATTTTGTTATGCTGGGCTCATTAAATGAGTTGGGAGACTGTTTTATCCCATGCCCCCAAGTTTCCTTCTGGATGAGTTTGGGTAGTATTGCTTTTTGAATGTGTGGTAGAAATTGCCAGAGAGGTAATCTTGGCCTGGAGTTTTCTTTGTGGAAAGATTTTTGAGTATTGATTCAATGTTTTTAATAATTATATAGCAACTGATATTTTCTATTTTTTAAGTCTATTTTGCAAAATTATTTTTTCTAAATAGTCATCCATTTCACTTAAATTTTCAAATCTATTGGCATTAAGTTATACATAATAGGTTCTTTTAAAAGGAAATTTGCAGGAGAGTGGTGTCTTCTTTTTCATTCCTAGTAATGATTATTTGTGCTTTCTTTAATATTTTCCAAGAACCTACTTTTAGATCTTTTTTTCCTATCTATTATATGTTTGTTTGTCTCTTTTATTAATTTTTTATATTATCTTTATTCTTTATCAGCTTAATTTTACTTCTCTTGAGTTTCTCTTAACTCTTTATATAGATGTTTACTTCACTAATTTTGAAACTTTTTAAAAACTAATAAACATGTGTAGTCAACAATTGTTCCCTAAGTACTGCTTCAACTGCATCACCACAAGTTTGATATGTAATATTAATGTGTTATCATTCAGTTTAAAATACTTGAGATTTAAAATCATAAATTCCTTCATGATTTCTTCTTTGACCTATGGAATACTTAGAAGTTTGTTTATTTCAACATATTTTCACATATATAGGTCTTTGTTTTTTATTTTAGAGTAATTCCACTTTGGTTAGAGAACATACTATGTTATTATTTCAATCCTTTGAAAGCTGTTGAGACCTAAGATCCAGGTTATGCGAACCTTTTGTAAATGTTCCATGTGTGCTTAAAAAGGATGTGCACAATGCAGTTGTTAAGTGCAATGTTCTAAATATACCCATTAGGTTAAGGTTTTTTTCTGTTCTACGTGTTACTGAAAGAGAAATATTAAAATCTGCCATCGTGAATGTGGATCTGCCTATTTCTCTTTAAAATTCTTTCTTTTACTTTATATATTTTGATAAATATACGTTAGGTGCACACAAAATAAAAGTTGTTACATATTCTGAGTGAATAAATTCTTTTTATCCATACGAATTAGCCCTCTCTATCTCTAATAAAGTCTTTTGCCTTAATGGCTATTTTTTTTTTGCTCTGCGGCATGCGGGATCTTCCCAGACCGGAGCACGAACCCTCGTCCCCTGCATCGGCAGGCGGACTCTCAACAACTGCGCCACCAGGGAAGCCCTAGAGTACATTTTTTAACACTCAGTTTTGAAAGAGTTTCCTAAATATTACAACTTATTTTGCTTTTCATTCCTTCTTGTTTCTCAAAACCTACATCTGAGCTCAATTTCCTTGTACCTGAAGTACACCCATTGGAATTCCCTTTAGTTGAAATGTATTGATAGTTTGCTCTTACAGTATTTTGTTTGTTTGAAAATATTTTTAATTTGCTTTTATTCTTGAAAGATATTTTCAACTGGTACAGATTCTGGGTGGACAGAAGACATATCAATCCATTCTCTTATGGCTTCCATTGTTGCTACAGAAGAAACCAGCAATTAAGTAATCACATATTGGAAGATGATTTTCTTCTCTGGATGCTTCTAGGAACTTCTGTTTGGCTATAGCCTTCTGGAGTTTCATTGTGATGTATATAGGCATGAGTACTATTTTTATTTATCCAATCCTGCTTGGAATTTCTTGGGCTTCTTGGGTCCATGGTGTGATCTCTTTTGTTAGTTTAGAATATTCGGAGTCATTATCTTTTCAAATATTGCCTCTGATATACTCTCTCCTTGCTTTCAGGGATTTCTGAGATGGTATGTGGGGTGGAGGAGGGAGAGGGTGCAGGGGAAAAAGCATCCTGATTGGGAGATAAGTCTCATCGTCATTATTAACTAGTAGAAAGCTAACACAGTCAGCTTTGTGGTGTGTCACATACACCACAAAAATATTTTGCATGTGTATATGAGTTATCCAGTCTGCAAAACAAATTACTCCCAAACTTAGCAATTAAAAACAAGTGAGTATTACTTCACAGTTTTTGAGGTTTAGTAGTCCAGGAGTGGCTTAGCTGGGCGGGTTTGGCTCAGGATCTCTCACAAAGTTGCAGCCAAGCTGTTGGCCAGGGCGGTAGTCATCTGAAGACTTGATCGGGGCTGAATGATCTGCTTCTAAGCTCATGCACTGGTTGCTGGCAGGACACTTCAGTTTCTTGCTGGCTGTTGTGATATGAGATTCAGTTCATGCCCAGTCTCCTTGTCTCCTATTCAAGACTCTGCAGGCAAAAATAAGGTGCTTAAATAGCATTAGCTGCCCTGAGAATAAAGCCAAAGTTAGCACTTTACAGAAATGAAAATTTATAAAAATGACAAAGGTCATTTATTTCTACCTTTGGTTTAGTTGTTATTTAATATTCATCTGTATTAATTTTATCCTGAATGTGCACAGGAAATGCTATAGATCAGAAACAGATTTCTTATGAATAACCTCACAGTAAATAGCCCCTCTGCTCTCAGGCCTTATCCTTGGGGCACAATGATGAAAACCAGGTCAAATGTCTTATGTGGGTATCCAGACACTCCATAGGTGAGGACTGAAGGATAAGGAGGCAGCTGTCCCCTCCCCTCCTAGAAGGATTTCCTTGGATGCATAATGGGCCTGAGTCCTACCTCCAACCTTTTGATATGCTAATAAAAATCTCTCCAGGAGCCAGATAGTCCCACAGGTCTCCAACCTAGAGATGTCTTCAAGTTCTAACCTCCCTCTTTTGACGCGCAATCCTCCTGTCATCTTCACTTGGAACCTAGATGCCTATCCTGGGATGTAACTTATTGACTTTGGGGGAGACAAAAGAAATTTTATTATTCTTTGAATCAGATGAATTAGGTAAACATATGGCTACAGATCTAACTATTATGTATGCAAAAATGTTTCTATGAGAAGTGAGAGCAAAAATTCTCTATTTTTATAGCTTATACATTTCTGTGGCTCAAGAGGTTAGGAATTTTTACAGTAACACAGAGGAGTCCTGGGAAGTTTCATTTCCCCATAGTTGTCCTCCCCACTGCCCTGAGAAATGTCTGTGTGCCACTTTGGCCTAAAAAGTGAACTCTGCAATTTGTGTTTCCACCTTTTCTCCATGGTTCTTGGGCTTGTTCCTGGAGAGAAACTACTCCCCCCTAATAATAAAAGGCAATGAAATACTTTTCCTAGAACTCTTAAAAAGGATGAAATTCTCCTAGGCACATCAATGGAAACATCTTTTTCTTTTCTTTCTTTTCTTTTTTTGGCCAAAATCTTTGGTTTCCTTAAAATCCAAGCTGGTCATTTTGCCCACAGATTTCCTCCTAGAAGACCAGCTGTTAATTACCTATACTCATAGAGTGATCAAATCTCATTGTATTAGTCAACTATTGCTGAGATAATGCTACCTAACAAACAAGGTCCCAAACCTTCATGGCTTACAAGACAAGCACTTATTTTTCTTGCTCCAGATTTTGTAGAGTTTGGGTGAAATCAGCTGGGGTTGGTTTCAGACTGCAGGTTGGATCCCAGTCAACTCCTCATAAGTACTTGTTCTGGGAAGAGTGACAACTTGTAGCCTGTACTTCTCATGGTGGATGGCAAAGAAACAAGAGGATGAACAGATAAATATGTTCAACGCCTTACACAGAACTGGCACCTATCACTTTCTCCTACATCCCTGGCCAAAGCAAATCATCTTCTCACAGCCAGCGTAAATGGGTTGGGAAGTGCTCTCTGCCCATAGTGGAAGACAATTCATAGACTCATGGCAAAGGGCAGGGTTGTATGAATCTTTTAAGGGAGGGAGCAAAATGTTGGGGAAAAATAATCTACTCTACTCATGTTTTGAAGTTTGGGATGGCTTAGAAGTCTTCTAAATTCAGCTCACCAATAGACATTTGGAACTGGAGTTTGTTATTTAGAAGATATGTAGCAGAAAAAATGTGGCAGAGATGATTAACCGTCCCTCAAAAATGTTTGGTCTCCCTTCCAGGGAGTTGTGTTTTTTCTGGTGCCCTACAGATGCAGATGCCCTACAGGGAATATATTTCCCACACCCTTTTGCATCCAGGTGCAGCCATGTGACTAGTTTCTGTCACTTCTGCTTTGACGCGAGAACGTCTTGTCCATCTCATATCCTCCACTAGCTACAAGCAGGGAAACCCTGAGATAGATCTACAGAAGCCTTGGTTCCTCATTCACCCTGCAGAGAAAAGCTACTTGCTATCCAGACACACCCACTCCGGACCGTTAGATGAATGATGGCTATGCTGAGCTCATGAAATTTTGGAATTTATTTGTTACAATAGCTTGTAACATCTTCACTATTCTAAGCATTTCAGGAAGAAAAGTGTTTAAAGTAATGTGACAGCTGTGTGAGGTAATAAGAAAAAAATAACCACTTAGATTTGAAATTATAGCTTCTAATCCGGCTCTGCTGATAAGCAACTTTTTTTAAAAAAATTCATTTATTTATTTAATTTTGGCTGCGTTGGGTCTTTGTTGCTGCACACGGACTTTCTCTGGTTGTGGCGAGCAGGGGCTACTCTTCGTTGTGGTGCGTGGGCTTCTCATTGCAGTGGCTTCTCTTGTTGCAGAGCATGGGCTCTAGGCGTGCAGGCTTCAGTAGTTGTGGCTCGAGGTATCAGTAGTTGTGGCTCGCAGGCTCTAGAGTGCAGGCTCAGTCGTTGTGGCGCATGGGCTTAGTTGCTCCGCGGCATGTGGGATCTTCCTGGACCAGGGCTTGAACCCGTGTCCCCTGCATTGGCAGGTGGATTCTTAACCACTGAGCCACCAGGGAAGTCCCTGATAAGCAACTTCTTGATGCTAAGGACATTTTTTAAAACAATGGGTTTGGGGCTAGTTAATGTTTAAGGTCTCTTTCAGTTTAAAATTTTAGGATCTTAAAGGGCTTTCCATAGTCTTCAGAGAATAGGGAGCAGAAACAGCATCCTCCCTTAAATGTTTTATGGAGTTCCCTGAAAGACAGAAAATTGGCAAGCACTCTTCTGCAAGAGAAAGAGCAAGTGAAATTTGGTTTTCATCCCTAAACAATGCCCTACAGTTATGCTAGCTCCAGCATCAGAAATGAATTAGAAGTGCGGTGCAGCTACTTTAAGTGGCCTTGGGTAAGTCATTTAAACTCTTTGAGCCTAGGTTCCTATTCATAAAACAGAGATATAAGTGTGATTTTGCAGCATGATTTTATGGATTAAATGAGCTATTACACATACATTTCATGGTGCAGTGATGGGCAAATAAGGAGCATGCAATAAGTACCCAATATATTATTGCAGTTATTTTTGTCTAGATTAGGATAGAGGATCAGGCTCTCCCTGGGTATGGGCTACACATGGGACTGTAGAATTGAATGATTAAATCCCAGGAAAGATTGAAGAAGCGGTCTTTGTGGAGGCCTCGATTCATGATGATGAAACCAAATGACATAGATCTATCGCTGCACATCCAGTGGGCTTGGAAATGACAGGAGCGGGTACTTGTAGGGTCAGCATCTTAATACAGCAGAGAACTTTAAATGAATTTTCTGGCCTATGCTGTCCAAGCATACAAGGTGATGCTGAGAAACTGCACAGGGAGGCCATGAATTTAAGCAATCATTAGGCACTTGTCTGCCTTGATGTGCTTTTGATTGTCACCCAAGAAAGCAAGGAAGCCAATGGGACTTTACAATTAAAAACAATAATCCTGGGATAAATATTAGAAAAAAAGATATTCAGGATACTGCAGATCTACTGTTTTTAATGACGATTGGAGCCTGGCTAGCAGAAAGCAGCCCCCGCCTGCTTCTTCAGGAGAACCTCATTGTGTGACTCTGGGCCACATAGAGTGAGTTGCTTATTGAGGGCGGACGGGAGCCATGGGCCTCTTTTGCCAGGGAGGCTCTTAAACACGAGACAGACTGAGTTCTGCTTGGAGATCAATTAGGCAAAGTTAAAAATTCTCTTGAGAGAACATATGGGCTCCTTGAACCATATCCAAATAGCCAAATCCTTCCCAGCATTAAAGATACTCAGTGCCATCTTTCTATCTTCTTTGTTTCAGTTTGATCTTTTCCCTCCCTAATAGTGTCAGGTGTCACCTTCGGTTCTAATTTGTGATATAATTTTGATTTGTTTTGCATGCATAAAGGCTTCCCTATGTAGAATGCAACGTCTTTGAGAGAGGGGCTCTTTCATGTAATTCTAGAGATCTTCAAATGTGACTAGCAGAGGGCTAAATAGCAGGAATTCATTAGTAAAGACTAATTGAAATGAGTATCCAACCACCTATGTAGTATGTGCTATACTGCATTTTTCATTTGGTAAAATTGGGTCATTTTTAAGGCAACATTGAAAGTCTCTTAAGGATGCAAATTCTGAATTAACATTTCTGTTTTGTCCTAACTCAGCAGTACATGATTCCCTGAATTGCCCACCATGTATAATGAGACTTTTGTGGAACTCTAGGAGTTGAGAAAAAGAAAAGTTAACTTAGCAAGTTCTTGACTCTCTGAGTCCAGCTCTGAATAATGAATACTGGAGCCACTATTTTCCAAACTGCCAGCGATAAATGCGATAAGCATTTTCAAAAGCCTAATTTTTAAAAAAACGATGCCAGTTTAAAAGATGTAATTTGAACATAAGTCACATGTGTTAGTGACGTCTGGTAGATAACTTTTTGTATGTGAAATATTTTTGTAAAAGCAGAAGAAAATGGGAGGAAAATGAGCTTTCTGATCAGGCATGTTCAAAAGACTAATTCTACTGTCTTGGTGATTTATTTTCTCGAAAGTATGCTTCCTTTGAAAAGGATACTTGTTTAGAAGAAAAAGGAAAATTCCTTCTCATAGTGTGAGAGTTCTTTGAAAACCTCTTTCCCTATAGACCCAGAATCCTTATTTCACTTCCCCCTTCAGTGCTAAATTATCTTTAACTACTATCACATTACAAAAGTCACATTAAGAGTCACCTTGATTAAAGAGGAATGATTGGGTCAAATTTTGCCTCTAGGTTCCTGAGCATATCTTTGGGAACCGATTTGCTCCCAGATTTGTATCTTCTGTTGACTCCTTAGGTGACACAATTTCTTATGTCCATAAATGGAGGACTGGGGGCACGTCCAACTAGTTAACCAGCCCATGGTCTTTTCATTGCATGACAGTCTTTGATCAAACAATGAGGAGAGTAATTATGATCTGCAATGAGGACAGATAATTACTATACTGATAGTAACAAGGCATTGTCTTGTTATAGGGTAACTCGGTGCGTGGATGGAGTTCTGGGAGTGTCTTTAGGATTTGCCTCCTCAGGTTAAAATGAACCCTTGATTGGGTAACACCTATCAATCCTGTGTGTTTTTTGAGTCTGTCTGAAGGTTGAAGAAAGAGATTCTAATGGTAGATAGGAAATTGGATTCAATGTTGGAAAGAGCTATTTGAAGGGAGTGTAAGGGACACCAAGAAATGACTTGTTTAGGTGAAATAAACATGTGGATAGAGGGCTGGTTTTGTGCTTTCAAAAATCTCTAGCAATTGATCACTGCAATAGCTGTAATTTCTTGGCTGATTACAGTCAGCAAGGCTTTTCCCAAAGGACAATAATGGTCTCAATTGAAAAGTCTACAAGCAAGTTAGTTTGGACTTTTAAACATGGCCCTTAGCTATGCAAATAATGAATTTATGTCTTGCAGAAAACAAACGGATGAGGCGTTGTCCTTTCTTTGGCTACTTTTCTTCTCTCTCTGATGCCTAATCCCAACCACAGACATATAGCCTGAAGTTTGATTATTTAATTCCTTTTGCTATCCATTTTATAAAACTATAAAATTAATTTTACAGTTTCTTTCATTGGGCTTCAGTCAAGCTTGTCTTAAAGTAAGGACAGTGTTATTTAAGATTTCCTTCTGTCATGTGAGACTAATTGGTCTAATTCATTATGTAAAAAACTGTATGGGCTATGAGACAAATGAGGTAATGTATTTTGAACACTAGTGTAATTGCTAATGAGATCTAATGTGAGTAAACTGCCTGTAACTTAAGAGTTTCAACATGATGGATATGTTACACTTTACTAAGGAAGGAGCTGAAATAAGTTATAGCCTCAGTTAGCAGTGCACTTACAGAGGAAAATAGAGAGTGAGGGAGAATACAATTTAAATTAAGATATTTCACTTTAAGGTTAGCTTTTTTGGTGTGTGGTCTTCTTCCAACATGTTGGATTTGAATAAAATGCTAGCTGGTGACCAGCTGCTCCTTTTAATTGCCTGTGAACCAATGTAGCAGCACATTCATTTTGAGTAGGGCATTTTTTTTTAAACATCTTTATTGGAGTATAATTGCTTTACAATGGTGTGTTAGTTTCTGCTTTATAACAAAGTGAATCAGCTATACATATACATATGTTCCCATATCTCTTCCCTCTTGCATCTCCCTCCCTCCCACCCTCCCTATCCCACCCCTCTAGGTGGTCTCAAAGCACCGAGCTGATCTCCCTGTGCTATGCGGCTGCTTCCCACTAGCTGTCTATTTTACGTTTGAATAAAGACACAGACCTACTAGAGAATGGACGTGAGTAGGGCATTTTGAGAAGGATTGACGTCACAACAAAGCCAAGGTCCAGAGAAACCTAGGGTGTTTATCAGTCGTAATTGAATAGACTTGCATCCCATTGTTCAGTGACAAACCTGGGATGACAACTTACAAATAGAGTGTAGTTTATGTCTTTGAAGGGATGGGGAGACAGATGCAGGAGTTTCTTTTGCTATAGTTTTACCCACAATTTTCTTTCTTTTTTTTTTTTTTTTTGGTGGTACACGGGCCTCTCACTGCTGTGGCCTCTCCAGTTGCGGAGCACAGGCTCCGGACACGCAGGCTCAGCGGCCATGGCTCACGCGCCCAGCCTCTCCGCGGCATGTGGGATCTTCCCGGACCAGGGCACGAACCCATGTCCCTTGCATCGGCAGGCGGACTCTCAACCACTGCGCCACCAGGGAAGCCCACACAATTTTCTTTTTGATAACACAGATATGAATGGATTAACAACAAACAGTAGGATGAGGAGAGAGATGTTTGTCCCAAATGTGGGAAATGAAAGAGGATGTTCAGTCAAATAGGGAAGGCATAGAGACCATGAGGGCTTAGCAATCTCTATGGATGGTCAGGAAAATAGTCAGCTTTCACAAGTCTTATTTGAGGTATCAGTGGGTCTCCACTGGTGATTTATGTATAAAAGTAAGGACCTAGATATATGATGTTCAAAGACTAGATGGGCCAACAGTTGCTGGATACTCTCCTCCAAACTTTGGACTATTTGGAGTTAACAAAATGTTAACTCAGGAAACTGGCAAGAATTGGATGTGATTCAAGCCATGGGAAAGAACTGGAAAATAGATTTATTAGAGTCGAACCTTCGACTGGAGCTGAAAGCTAGGGGATTATCTTATGAACTATGGGACTTGGCTTGGGAGCTCAAACATGCAGGTCCTGCTATCAAAATGGGAACCTGTGATGGAGGGGAAATATATCAACTGACATTTGAGAATCAATGTGGGAAGCTATTGGTTAGCACTCCAGGTTAACTCTGTAGTAAAGATAATTTAGAAAGAAAACCAGTAAAATGGAAATTCTATGGGCTAAGACATCTTGCCTGCCTTTTCATGGCTGCCTCTCTGGTGCTTAGAAGATAGCCTGGTGCATAATGGGTGCTCATTGTGTATTTTTAAGGAGTGTAAATGTGGGGTGCAGAGTTCTACAAGCATGTGAAAGTGGTTTAGATAGTGCAATTTAGGTGTAACTTACCTGAGAATGAACCAGGGTTGGAGAAATTCCTGCTTTATCTGATAGGAGAACCAATGGGTACAGGGGGAAGTTGGAGAAGAAAAATATAGGAAAGAGATGCTGGCTGACACAGCCAATGACAGAGCTTCCTTTCTCTGCATCTCAATGTTAGGGTCATTGTCATACCTTGAGACTAGAGATTCATTTCAGTTCTTTAGTATTTTAATAGTAAATTAGATTAAATTCCCATTCAAGCCCTATAAAGACCACTATCAGATCCCAGCAAAAATTATGTATGTCATTTTAGCAAAATTGGATATAAACCAGTCGCTATCTACTCACCTCACCTATCTTGCCACTTTCTGGCACCAGCCAGCAAGGTGCTGAGGTGGGAGAGGGAGCCATTGGCCATATATCTTTTTTTTTTTTTGGCCATATATCTTTTTTAATCTCTTCTACTTAATCAAATGACTTAAGGGAAGATATATTTTTTTCAATGAATATGCCACAGATTCACAAAATGTATGTAAATATATAATGTAAAGCAGTTGCTTTATAAGTGCTTGATGGTAATAATAAAGAGAAAAAACAGATGTGTAGGTCATCCTTAGGTAATTCATAAGTCACATGTCTAAACACAAGAATTTTCAGTCAAATACTTTCTTGACAGTTTAGAGCAATGAATGCACAGGAAATAGGTAATTTTATGTGAAGCAATAGAAATTAACCAGAGAAAGTTACTAGAGTTAGTAACTAGAATTAGTTCCTAGAATAGAACTATAACTATATTAGTTACTAGAATAAGAACTATAATAAAAGTATGCCAGTAAAGAATCTTCCATGGTAAAAAGCACTGTCAAATAAGGAAGCAGTAGGACTTGTAATATGGTATCCAGTAATACAGTTATAGATATCCCTTGCTATTTGATGCCTTTCTGTGTAAAACTCAGGAACAGATAGATTTGGCTTATTCAGCATCCCTCTTTATCTGAAACCAATATCCAAACTCTAGCAACCTAGCCTCAGGAACTGAATATATTCACGCAGAGAGGAATATTTGTATATATGTAGACTTAAAACAATTTTAAATGATATCAATGATAGTCCCAGAACATTCTCCTCAGTCTGAAGGGCACAGCAATTAATAAAAGTAATAGTCACAGTTGGTCTCTGGCTTAGCATCCATGGGCCAGATGCTTGGAAACCCAGCTTTCCTGTCTTCTACACTTGGGCTTGGAGATTCCTTCTCATCTCATATAGGCCTCTGCTCCCACTTCACCGTGGGTAGCTGACCATCCTAGCAATGTCTCAGTGGTCCGCCTAAGCTGCATTCGGTGGTCACTATGCACCGTTGTTCTCATTTGCATCATCTCTATCTCTTAAGTGGACAAAAATTGGTTAGGAGCTGCGACAGTGCTTTGGGGACAGCCCACCTCCATCTCCACCTCTAGTCATGACTATAACCTCTTTTACAAAATACCTTTTCCTAATTTGTGTCAGAAACTTCTGATTGCCCTCCAATATTCACTTAAACTTGGCAAAAGTCTATCTAGCAAGAAACTACATTTTCTAGCTTCTTGCACCTAGATGTGATCATGTGACTACTTTTTGGACAATGTGATAGGAGTGAGAGAAGTTTGTTCTGTTGCTGTGTTATGCTAGCTGCTTTCCGTTCCCTTTCTTTAACTGCCTTTTCCTGAGAAGTAACGAACAGTGGAGCTGCCATCTCACACCCAAAGATGGAAAGCGGTTGTTAAGGATGGTAGAACTCTTCCATTTACCCTGAAATGTTTGCCTCTGGACAGTTATATGAGAAAGAGTCTAATTTAGTATATGGGGACTCTTTGTTATAGAAGCTTCGCCTGACTCCCAACAGCAGCTACTTTTGGGGAGTTTTGTGTCTTTGCACCAAGTATTGGATTTGAGCAACACTTGCTAGAGCAGAAGACTTGAATCATTACCGTGTTTTGATTTTTCTATCTCGGGGGAGCCTGTGGACCAGTGTGTCCTTTCTTTCTCTTGGAGTTCATGATAACAACCCTGCTCCTCTATAAAACCAGTTTCACTCTCACAGCTGAGCAGATTGGTTTCTGTGAACCTGATGACAGACTTACCTGTGGGTCTTTGGCCGTCTCTGTGGGGATTCGCTGCCCAGAGCTCATCAGCTCTCTCCCACTTTGGGACCCTGTGCTTGTGCTTTGTGTCTGCAATGCTTTCTCTCCAGATCTTTGCATCATTTACTTCTCAGCTCAAATATTACAGGTCCCAAACCTCACCCCACATTTCAGTCTCTCTTTCACTACCCTGTCATATTTCCTGTATAGCATTTTCTGCTACCTAAATGATTCATGTATTTGTTTACAGGTTTATTCTATTTTGATAATAGACACTTTGAGCACAGGGCGTTCATTTATTTTGGTCACTGGCCTATCCCTGTTTCCTAGAACTGTGTCTAACAGAAAATAGAGTTTCAACAAATATTGGTAACGAATAACTGTTGAATGAACGAATCTCCTAAAGGACGTTAAGGTTATAAGTTATAGCCACCTCAAGTAGGTAGAAGTCTCAATCTAAATACACAGAATGATAGTCTAGCCTGACTGAATTTTTAGTAAAGTTCCGACTGGATCTGGGAAGTTTCTTTTCTGAAATTTTCCTTTATATTTAACAGCTTATACCTATTGATTGGTGGAGTCTGAAGACCCCACACAAAGTGATTCAGGTATTGAAAGTTTTAGAAATTAAAAAAACTAACAATGCCTAGGAAAATAGTGTGTGTGTCTGTTGAATAATGAAATATTAAATTATAATTTCAATATTAATTTATTTATCAGCATGAAGAAATGGACTAAATTATACCAGAGAAATTTTTTTAAAACCCTCTTTGCCTGAATATGTGCATCCGTTCCATTTAAATTGGTTATATTCCCTCCAATCTCTTATGGCTCTGCATCATCTCATCAGGGTTTAAGCCATGTGGGTCCCATTACTAGGCGCTGTAATAATGTACACCTCTTCTACTCCTGCTACTACTTCTACTACTTCTACTTTTAGTCCTGGTGTTTCTATGTTTTGGTGATGATGATTTGCTGATTCTAAGTTGTTAATAGTGTCTCTAGCGGTCTTTCAAGTTTCTTCTCTTGGTTTTGTCTTTTCCTCCTGGTAAGCATCTTTAGTGGGTTGAATAGTATTCTCCTAAAACGCATGTTCATCTGGAACCTCAGAAATAGGATATTTGCGGATAATTAAGAAAAGAATTGAAATGAGATCATCCTGGATCAGAGTGGACTCTAAATTTGACGAGAGTGTCCTTATAAGAGTCAGAAAAGGAAATGTGAAGAGGGATCAGAGATTGGAGTGATGCATCTACCAGCCAAGGAACACCAAAGATTGCTGGCAGCCGCCAGAAGCTAGAGGCAAGGCATGGAACAGGGTATTCCCTCAGAGCCTTCGGGAGGAAGCAACCCTGCTAACACTTTGATTTCAGATTCTGGCCTTCAGCGTTGTGAGAGAATAAAGTTCTATTGTTTTAAGCTACCCAGTTGGTGGCATTTTATTATGGCAGCCACAGGACACCACTACAGTGTCTTTCTGGCTTATCAGGCCACAACGTGAGTTGCACCTGTGAGCTCTGCCTTGGGTAGGGCAGGCTGATGTTGTTACTTAGACTCAGTTGACTCTAATTTATTTCTCTCGGGACTATCTCAGACACAAACTATAAGCTATCTACCTTTGAAAAGAGACGCATTCTTTTAAGCTATGAGAGACAGTAGAATCAATTATAGTCCAAATTCAAACCTCTCCTATTTAATTCCTTGATCCATAGTTTTGTGAAAATAGACATATTTAACCTTTCATTATTTCTGTTAAGTATAGAAGAATTAAAACATGAACTCAAAACCTGATTTTTAAGCTATGACTTTCTTAAGGCATTTTTTAAAATTACAAGGCCAGCTGTGTCCAGTGTAGCTCCAGGAAGCCTAATGTGCTTCTAGAAAGAATGTGGGATCCATAACTTGTCATTTTCTCCATTTAATTTTTGCTGAAGAATTTCACTCTATCCTTTGGGTATCTCCATTTCATTCATTAATGAGTCCTGAGCTTATGAAATGAATGATGGGACTAAACTGTCAGGCAGGAGAGAAATACTGTGTTTTTTTTTTCCCTGTGTGACATTGCTACTTTCATCTTAACTCTTTTGCTTCAAGTCCCTGTCATATTAGCCCCATATATCAAAAAAAGACTAAATAAAACCTAGTGCTAATTTTATTTTGGTTTCCTACCTAGTGTTAACTCATTCCCACTTTCAGTTTTGGGTTTTCGCTTCTTGTTCAAAGTTTTTTGGCAGGTTATCATGAATTGCTTTAAATTATGATGGTTTGGGTTTTTAGGCCTTTGGGGTGAATTGCTAAGATGAATAAGCCTATTATTTAGTTTTATTTTTGATAACTCCCTGTGAAGCATTTCTTGAGTAAATGTTAGGACGCAATAGAAATGGTAAAGTAATTTGCATTTAATAGTCCATGTTCAGGATTTTGGAAGTATCTGCATAGCATCATTTTTTTGCCGCTTTTCTTTTGTAGGCCTAAATTGCTGTTTTACTGTCACAGTAGCCCTATAATCACTTAAATGAATGGCGTTGCATTTTGTTTTACTTGGAGAACAAAGAGAAGCCAACTTCCAACAGTGGTGTGTTGACTGTTTTACATCCTGTGATATTCTTGTTCCTTCATACAACCTATGTTTATTGGTCAAAGTTTAAGTGTCACAGCCCCAGCTTTGACTACCCCAGACTGAAATTAAACCTGTTTAACTCTGTTTCCCCAACCTACCCATCAGTCCTGTATCTCTTATTAAGACTGGTGTTATTGTTACCCACCAGGTTGTCCATGCTAGAAACTTTCAACTAATCCTCAGTTCTTTCTTTTACCCCACCTTTCCACATCCAAGTAGACACCAAATTCCTGTCAGTTCTGCCTTTTAAGTATCATTCAGATTCTGCCTCTGTCCTCAACTCTGCTGTGCATGTCTTTATTTTTTTAACATCTTTATCAGAGTATAATTGTTTACGTTGTTGTGTTAGTTGCTGCTGTATAACAAAATGAATAAGCTATACATATACATATATCCCCACATCCCCTCCCTCTTGTGTCTCCCTCCCACCCTCCCTATCCCACCCCTCCAGGTGGTCACAAAGCACCGAGCTGATCTCCCTGTGCTACGAGGCTGCTTCCCACTAGCTATCTATTTTACATTTGGTAGTGTATATATGTCCATGCCACTCTCTCACTTCATCCCAGCTTACCCTTCCCCTCCCCGTGTCCTCAAGTCCATTCTCTAAATCTGCGTCTTTATTCCTGTCCTGCCCCTTCAGAACCATTTTTTTTCTTAGATTCCATATATATGTGTTAGCATTTGGGTCCCATTATCTCTTGCATGCTTCTTTAACAACTCACACCTAATGCTTCCCTTCCTAGCCTACCTACTTCCTAGTGATTTTCTGTAATTAAGAGAGTATGAAATCTTAAATCACTGAACTTTTCTCACCTTCAGTGAGACTTTTTTATTTGAAAGCTTGACTTTGTTGAGTCATCAAAGGGTTTTCTAGATTCTCAAATATCCCTTTATAGATTTGGCCTTTAGACACCTAACCTTTGTCCAGCCAGACCAAATAGCATCGCAGAATTTTACCTGCTATACATTTAGTCATAGATTTTTGTTTTAAAGTTAGTTGTGCCTCACAATTCACTTAAATGAATGACTATCCATTCTATTTTATTAGGAAAAAGAAGGAAGCCAGCTTCTGACACTGACGTATTGACACCACATTTCATACCACAGTACTGGAAGAGCAATCTGGAGGGGAAAAGAGATGCAGAGGAGTTGAGATTTGAGTGTCTAGGTTCCTACGTCATGGCTGCAACTCTTGAGGTGGGAACATTCTAGAACAACCCAGATAGGTTTTGAAGAATCAGGGAAAGCTGGAATTAGTGTCTGCCTTTCTAGACACTCCTGGGGAGACTGCAGGTCTCTTGGAGAAGATCCCTGTCCAGCATTGGGCTGCTACCAGCAGGGATGGTGAAGGAAGTTATGTAGGCAAATGGACCTGGATAGTCCTCTCAGTTACCCAGGGTCAGAGTGTGTCTGCAAGGGACCAAGGACGTCCCACCTGCCCCAGTGGAAGTGCGTGGGAGCTTTGCGGGCACAGGTACATCAGGTACAGTGGGTTGGGATAAGGTGATCAGGGGCATGTGCCCCCAAAGACCAGGAAGCGCCACATTTCAATGCACACCAGCACAGCCATCTGAGGGAAGGTTGGCAAGGACTCAGAAGAAGGCATGCTCCCTGGAGACCTGTCTTCCTGCCTCCTTGGAAAGCTCCGGTGTCCTGGGCAAACCTAGAACTGAGGAGGCAGAGAAGAAACTAAATTATCTTTAACTGGCACAGTTTTATCCTTTGTTTTTCTCATCAGCTAGAATGGAGATTTATAGGAAATAAAGACAGCTACGTTTCCTGGTCCTGCCCTTCTCCCCACATCAGAGCTATTCTGAATAAATTTAGTCCCAGCTACAATCAATTTGCTGTATACACACCTCCACAGGATCTCTGTAGTGTAAAGGTCACACATCTGTCATATAAAAGTCATAGGCTTCTGTGAGCCACAAACAAGTTCCCTATTCTCTCCTCCTGAGCTTTTCAATTCCTGCATCCTAAGCTCTCTGAATTTCTCTCTAAATCTGGAACCCCAAAATCGCTTCACTCTTTTGTGCCATTTGTATATGCTGTCTCTGGACCTGGGGTGTCTTTCTCCTGGACTGCACCTGGCAACCGCCAACTCATTCTTGGAGACCTAAAGAAAAGAGACTGTCTTCTTTGTGCCTCTGTTCCTGCATTTACAGTTTGCTGTGCCTCTGTTTCTACATAGCTGCCTGTTACCACACGCGCCTTGCTTCTGAGTGCAAAGTAGGGAAGAAGACACCACCAACTATGTTGGTTGAATGAACTAACTAATGACACAGAAGACGAATTGTTGTCTTCTGTTTATAGTATACTTTCTCTTAAACACCCCATTGAACTTTCCTATAGACTTGTCAAATAACTTGTTTTAAGTCCAATCTCTTAGTTACAAAAACAGTAAAGCTATGGTTAGTGAAATTTTAATTCGGATGAAAGCATTTAGATGGATGACGCTAATGGCCATTAATATTCTCTCTGTAATACACGTCTCGATTTGAAGCGGGGATTTTCAAATTAATCATTATCATTTAATAAGATTTCTATTACTTAGAGCTCTATGCTTTGACCCTGAGTAAACACAAAAGGTTCAAGCCTTTTTTTCTGGGTGTTTGTGTGCCTGACCTCTCAGAAGATAACTTCTATGCTTAAATGAAATAAACCAGAAATAGTTATAGGAAGAAGAAAAGCAGAGTGAATAGTTTACCAAAATGTGACTTCAATATGCTCCACAGTACTGCCTCAAAGTTCAAGGGAAAACATTAGTCCCAGGAAACTTGACATTAAGGACTTATTTTTAAACTACTGGCTTTATATGAACCAGAACATAACAGTGTTTATGAAATAATAACTTCAAAGACCAATTTCAATCAGAATAGATTAACTAGGTTGAGGTAACCTCACACATTTTGTATGTATATGTGTGTGTATTTTAGAAGGACTCAAAATGATATGAGGAAACTTGACCCTGTAGTGTGCTAAAGGACACCGTATTTACAGGCAGAGAACCTGAGGTTCAGTCCCAAATTTACTATTAGTTAGCTGTATGGCTCTGAGCAACTAACTCCTCTAGGAAGGATGTGATAGAGGATCTCCAAGTTCACTCCATGAGTTGTAGTTTGTTGGCATCTAAATCAATACCACAAAGTAACAGATTGAAGAAGGAGAGTAAAAACAGCAAATGTAGAAATATAAAATGGAAAGAATAAAATTAAAAGGGTAAATGGCATAGATTTAAAAACCCAGGCACTAGGTAAGCAACCTGAGGTTTTGAAAAAAATACTATACCTTCAGGCATATTTTCGATAAAACTAATGCTGTCTCAGCTTCTTCTCCTTGAAATTTAATAACATATTTTTAGACTAGGGCAATATTTTTAAATTTTTTTAAAAATCTAGGTCAGTCCAAATATATATATGTGTGTGTGTGTGCGTTCTAGCTTGCATTCTAATTGTTAAGAATTTTGTGTTGAAAATTCCAGGATAACAGTATCATACCCTTTCTTTCATAATCCTTCTTTTTTATTTTTTTTCTCTTTTGTTGTTGTTTTGCAGTCTAATTCAGGGAAACTCAAAGTGGAATACGTGTCACCCTGTGGTGGACACAATAATGCATTGGGGTGAAAGCGTTTGAACTTCCAGTAATATTTATTTTATGCCATTTTTCTAATTTATGTCAAAAATAAGTTTTATAGTGTTCATAATAATATAAAGTAGTACACATTTAACAATTTAAATAAATCATATACACAAATCCTGGATACGTGATTGAAAGATGTGTACTGATAGGACTGTGTATAGCAGCCGAAACCTATTCTGGGAGAGATGTCGACCATCAGAGATTTCCTCCCTTCTGAGATCTATCTATCAGTTTATACATAGATATACATCCAGTTTATATATCCATGTTTTATTTTAAATTTAAATATATTCACTAAAGAAAATTTGGAGAGTACAAAAATATGTAAGAGGAGGTCAATGACATAATCCTCATGTTTTGCCCTCCATGTACACATACAAATCACTATTCTTTCGAGATCATAATGTCATAAAAATCTGTTGTAATTGTACATGCCCAAGATAAGTCACATAAAGATGAAAAATTTCCAAAACTACCCATGATTATTTCTTTGGGGAATTTTTTTTTTTTTTAAACATCTTTATTGGGGTATAATTGCTTTACAATGGTGTGTTAGTTTCTGCTTTATAACAAAGTGAATCAGCTATACATATACATATGTTCCCATATGTCTTCCCTCTTGCGTCTCCCTCCCTCCCACTCTCCCCATCCCACCCCTCCAGGCTGTCACAAAGCCCCGAGCTAATATCCCTGTGCCTTGCGGCTGCTTCCCCCTAGCTATCTACCTTACTACTTCTTTGGGGAATTGAATGAATTGTTACAACACTTTTTTAGTTTCTGTTGGAATGTGTTTTTAGAAGGTGAGGGCTCCTGTTATTTAACTAGGTTAATAACCTAGTTTAGAACACATTTCAGAAATATGGTACATAAGGTTGCAACTAAAAGAGGTGACTTTCTTTTTTAATTCTAGAAAAATAATCAGAACAAGGATAACCCGTAGTTTAAGCAGTTACCCTTATGTACACAGTGGACATAACTCCAACACGAGCAACTAGAACTCTTAATGGTTTTCTCTCTGTACAATATCTGATCCTGGTTCCCAGAGGAGCAGGTCTTCTGTTCATTTTTGTTGTGATTTTGCTTGTTGTTGACATTAGGCATCCTGTTCTCCAGATAAAATAAAGATATTTTGTTGGGAAGGAGTAATTTCTCAGAATGACTTTTACTTGTACTTTTCCTGCCTAGAAAAGGGGACTCGTTTTCATTCTCCTTTATTCATGCATGTATTTAATGCAATAAATATTTAAGTGATTCAAATGTACAAAGCACTATGCCAGATATAATCTGGATATCCGGGACAACCTTTTCTGTCTGTGTTTTACTTTCAAAATATCTTGACTCACTATTTTCCATGGACTTTGCTGTGTATCTTAGTAGCAGCCTATGAGCATGAAATTTACCTTTCTGAGCGCTCTTGGGAACAAACGTATTTTAAAATTGACTTACTATAATATTTGGAAAATTTTTAGTTTGATTTGTAAAACATATATTCTAGAAGCCGTTTATTCCTTCCGAGATACTTTGGCTTCACTCAGGACAGGGTGAGCCATGAGGACTAGAGTAGAGTTCCCAGCCTGAGTGACAAGGCCTGAGACTGAATCTGAGATTGTAAGCAATGACATTCCTGGCTAGCGTCTTTTTAAATATAAAAGTTAAAGCTCTCTTTTCTTTCCCCACTTTTAAAATTATTTTTTTATTGAGATATAATTGACATACAACATTATATTAGTTTCAAGTGTTCAACATAACGATTCAATATTTGTACCTGTCATGAAATTATCACCACAATAAGTCTAGTTATCTCTCACCATATATAGTTACAGAATATTTTTTCTTATGAGACCTTTAATGATCTGTTCTCTTAGCAACTTTCAAATATGCAATATAGTATTATTAACTGTAGTCACTATGCTGTTCATAATATCTCCAGAACTTACTTATTTTATAACTGGAAGTTTGTATGTTTTCACCACTTTTGCACATTTTACCCACCCCCTCTCTCTGCCCCAATCACCAATCTGTTCTCCAGATCTATGAGCTTGTTTGTTTGTATGGTTTTAGATTTTACATATGCATGAGATCATATAGTATTTGTCTTTCTCTGCCTGATTTATTTTACTTACTAAAGCTCTCTTTTCAAATAAATTGCAAACTTTGAAAATTAAAAAGTTATTAAATGCAAGAACTACCTAAGTCCATTTGATAACTTTCTCTCGAAACATTATCGTTTAAATTGGTAATTCTTAAATTATGCACTATTACTCTGCAAACTGAACTATAGATGTTCCATTGCTTAATTAAATAACAGTGACCGTTCTCACTTTTCTGAAAGTATTACTTCAATGGACATGATGTTTTGAATTTATATTTCTCTCCTTTGTTTCCTCATCTGTAAAATGATAATACTAAGACCTGTCTGCTAGGTTTGTTGAGAGGACTAAATGAGCAAAGTGCTGAGAGTACTGCCTGGTCTGTATGATCCACCTATGTATATTTTTTCTTAAACTTTTGATAACTACTTTTACCTACCTGACTATCAAAGGAAATAATAAAATTTACAAGCTGATGTCAAATGAATACAAAGGGAATTAAGAAATAGTCATTCATCTTCAATCAGCATCTTGTTTATTTCCATTGATAATCATGCCACAAGAATAATATTTAAGAGAGTTAAAATAACTTAGATAACTTAAAATAATTCAACTGGTTTTAAAACTAAAAATTTCAGTGTCTTTTATTTGCTTGTTTGTTTCTTTTTGTTTAATTTCAAGCTGACGATTATATTGGAATCATGTGGTTTGACAAATGCCATTTCTCTATGAGCTATCCTGATTTCTGGATCCTCACATTTGGAAATAATTGACCATTATCAAATACTTAGATTTGCTACTCTCTAAGCTTAGATTTCAATGAAAATTGTAGGAAAAAAATGTTTTAAAATGAATGAGAAAGAAAAGCTGAGAGAGTCTAAATAGTTTAAAATTAGGTCCTGGGCATATTGGTCACTGTTTATTTTCATGGTTATAAGATCCTTGGCTTATCCAATGTAGTGAAAATCCAATACCTTTAAGCAGTTGGCCCAAGTTTGATTTTTAGGCATTTTGATTTATAAATTGAATTCTATGTAACCTTTACAGGATTCCCAACTCCATTATCATGTATTACTTTTGTAATGTGTTTTGAGCACTGCCAATGTGTTCAGAATTGAAAAGCATATTAAAGTGAGCCTACTCCCACAATGGTCTAAACATTTTAGCTGAACATTTTATTTTTCTACCTCTGCACATTTGGAAAATGCTGCTGTACATTCTTTTCCCCCAAAATACATAGACGCTCCTTTCAAAGTATTGTTGGAGAGTTCTCATTTGATAATGTTGCTAGACTCTGGATGATGTTCTCTGGGAGTCCTTAGTGGCATCCTAAGGTGACAGCAACCATCCAATTATCACTCTTGTTTTTCAAAATGTTTGGGCCAGGGCTTCCCTGGTGGCGCAGTGGTTGAGAGTCCGCCTGCCGATGCAGGGGACACGGGTTCGTGCCCCGGTGTGGGAGGATCCCACATGCCGCGGAGCGGCTGGGCCCGTGAGCCATGGCCACTGAGCCTGCACGTCCGGAGCCTGTTGCTCCGCAACGGGAGAGGCCACAACAGTGAGAGGCCCGCGTACCGCAAAAAAAAAAAAAAAAAAATGTTTGGGCCAGGGACTTAACTGGCAGTCACGTCCTCTCCATGACCTCCTCCAACAGAGATCTTCATATATTTAAAGGATTGACCCATGACAAAAAGGAGCTACTGTTCTGGGAGTATGACTAGGACCAGGGGGAGGAAGTTGTGGAAGCAGTTTTCTGCTGAAGAATCTCCAGTACAATGTTGAAGAGATGTGGTGAGAGTGATTGATCATCATTGTCTTGCTCCTGAACTTACCAGTAACACTGTTGGTTCAAAATTTTCTGGAGTTCCCTGGTGAAAGCTGAAATTGGCCACTGTATACAGAAGGCAAGGAGAGACCAAAGAAAGAGGCAGACCACTCCAGATTGACATGTAGCTGACAGGATCTTGGTGCTCCAGCTGGGTGTCAGGCCTGAACCTCTGAGGTGGGAGAGCCGAGTTCAGGACATTGGACCACCAGAGACCTCCAGGCCACACGTAATGTCAATCAGAAAGAGCTCTCCCAGACATCTCCATCGCAGTGCTAAGACCCAGCTCCACTCAACGACCAGCAAGCTCCAGTCCTGGACACCCCATGCCAAACAACTAGCAAGATAGGAACACAACCCCACCAATTAGCAGAGAGACTGCCTAAAATCATAATAAGTTCACAGACACCCCAAGTCACACCACCAGACGTAGTCTTGCCCACCAGAAAGAAAAGATCCAGCCTCATCCAACAGAACAAAGGCACCAGTCCCCTCCACCAGGAAGCCTACACAATCCACTGAACCAACCTTACCTACTGGGAGCAGACAACAAAAACAATGGGAACTATGAACCTGCAGCCTGTGAAAAGGAGACTCTAAACACAGTAAGTTAAGCAAAATGAGAAGACAAAGAAATACGCAGCAGATGAAGAAGCAAAGTAAAAACCCACCAGACCAAACAAATGAAGAGGAAATAGGCAGTCTACCTGAAAAGGAATTCAGAGTAATGATAGTAAAGGTGATCCAAAATCTTGGAAATAGAATGGAGAAACTACAAGAAACGTTTAACAAGGACCCAGAAGAATTAAAGAACAAACAAACAATGATGAACAACACAATAAATGAAATTAAAAATTCTCTAGAAAAAACCAATAGCGGAATAACTGAGGCAGAAGAATGGATAAGTGACCTGGAAGATAAAAAGGTGAAAATAACTACCACAGAGCAGAATAAAGAAAAAAGAATGAAAAGAATTGAGGACAGTCTCTGAGACCTCTGGGACAACATTAAACATACCAACATTCGAATTATAGGGGTCCCTGAAGAAGAAGAGAAAAAGAAAGGGACTAAGAAAATATTTGAAGAGATTATAGTTGGAAACTTCCCTAATATGGGACAGGAAATAGTCAATTAAGTCCAGGAAGTGCAGAGAGTCCCATACAGGATAAACCCAAGGAGAAACAGGCCAAGACAAATATTAATCAAACTATCAAATATTAAATACAAAGAAAACATATTAAAAGCAGCAAGGGAAAAACAACAAATAACATACAAGGGAATCCCCAAAAGGTTAACAGCTGATCTTTCAGCAGAAACTCTGCAAGCCAGAAGGAATGGCAGGACATATTTAAAGTGATGAAAGAGAAAAACCTACAACTAAGATTACTTTACCCAACAAGGGTCTCATTCAGATTCGATGGAGAAATGAAAACCTTTAAGGCAAGCAAAAGCTAAGAGAATTTAGCACCACCAAACCAGCTTTACAACAAATGCTAAAGGAACTTCTCTAGGCAGGAAACACAAGAGAAGGAAAAGGCCTACAATAACAAACCCAAAACAATTAAGAAAATGGTAATAGGAACATACACATTGATAATTACTTCAAATATAAATGGATTAAATGCTCCAACCAAAAGACACAGACTGGCTGAATGGTTACAAAAACAAGACCTGTATGT
Source organism: Neophocaena asiaeorientalis asiaeorientalis (assembly GCF_003031525.2). NCBI lineage: Eukaryota > Metazoa > Chordata > Mammalia > Artiodactyla > Phocoenidae > Neophocaena > Neophocaena asiaeorientalis. The sequence continues at coordinate 4,262,843 of NW_020175672.1, read as the reverse complement.
ATGCTGTCTACAGGAGACCCAGTTCGGACCTAGGGACACATACAGACTGAAAGTGGGGGATGGAAAAAGATATTCCATGCAAATGGAAATCAAAAGAGAGCTGGAGTAGCAATTCTCATATCAGATAAAATAGACTTGAAAATGGAGGCAATTACAAGAGACAGAGAAGGACACTACATAATGATCGAGGGATCAGTCCAAGAAGATAATACAATTGCAAATATTTATGCACCCAACATAGGAGCACCTCACTACATAAGGCAAACACTAACAGCCCAAACAGGGGAAATCAACAGTAACACAATAATAGTAGGGGACTTTAACACCCCACTTTCACCAATGGACAGATCATCCAAAACGAAAATAAATAAGGAAACACAAGCTCAAATTGACACATTAAATAGGAAGAACTTAATTGTTATTTATAGGACATTCCATCCAAAAAGAACAGAATACACTTTCTTCTCAAGTGCTCATGGAACATTCTCCAGGATAGATCATATCTTGGGTCAGAAATCAAGCCTTGGTAAATGTTAGAAAATTGAAATCATATCAAGTATCTTTTCCGACCACAACACTATGAGACTAGATATCATTTACAGGAAAAAGTCTGTAAAAAATACAAACACATGGAAGCTAAATGATGCACTACTAAATAACCAAGAGATCACTGAAGAAATCAAAGAGGTAATCAAAAAACACCTAGCAACAAATGACAATGAAAACATGACCACTCAAAACCTATGCGAGGCAGCAAAAGGAACTCTAAGAGGGAAGTTTATAGCAATACAATCCTACCTCAAGAAACAAGAAACATCTCAACTAAACAACCTAACCTTACACCTAAAGCAATTAGAGAAAGAAGAACAAAACCCCCCCAAAGTTAGCAGAAGAAAAGAAATCAGATCAGAAACAAATGAAAAAGAAATGAAAGACACAGTAGCAAAGGTCAATAAAAGTAGAAGCTGGTTCTTTGAGAAGATAAACAAAATTGAAAAGTCACTAGCCAGACTCATCAAGAATAAAAGGGAGAAGACTCAATTAACCTACCTAAGGAGACAGAAGACCTGTATGCAGAAAACTATAAGATACTGATGAAAGAAATAAAGACGATACAAACAGATGGAGAGATATACCATGTCCTTGATTGGAAGAATCAACATTGTGAAAATGACTATACTACCCAAAGCAATCTACAGATTCAATGCAATCCCTACCAAACTACCACTGGCATTTTTCACAGAACTAGAACAGAAAATTTCACAATTTGTGTGGAAACACAAAAGACCCCGAATAGCCAAAGCAGTCTTGAGAAAGAAAAACAGAGCTCGAGGATTCAGGCTCCCACACTTCAGACTATACTACAAAGCTACAGTAATCAAAACAGTATGGTACTAGCATGAAAACAGAAATATAGATCAATAGAATAGGGTAGAAAGCCCAGAGATAAACCCACACACATATGGTCACCTTATTTTTGATAAAGGAGGTAAGAATATACAATGGAGAAAAGGCATCCTCTTTAATAAGTGGTGCTGGGAAAACTGGACAGCTACACGTAAAAGAATGAAAGTAGAACACTCCCTAACACCATACACAAAAATAAACTCAAAATGGATTAAAGACCTAAATGTAAGGCCAGACACTATAAAACTCTTATAGAGGAAAACACAGGCAGAATACTATATGACATAAATCACAGCAAGATTCTTTTTGACCCACCTCCCAGAGAAATGGAAATAAAAGCAAAAATAAACAAATGGAACCTAATGAAACTTAAAAGCTTTTGCACAGCAAAGGAAACCATAAACGAGACAAAAAAGCCTACCCTCAGAATAGGATAAAATATTTGCAAATGAAGAAACTGACAAAGGATTAGTCTCCAAAATATACAAGCAGCCCACGCAGCTCAATATCAAAAAAAAGAACAACCCAATCCAAAAATTGGCAGAAGACCTAAATAGACATTTCTCTAAAGAAGATATACCAATTGCCAACAAACACATGAAAGGATGCTCAACATCACTAATCATTAGAGAAATGCAAATCAAAAGTACAATGAGGTATCACCTCACACAAGTCAGAATGGCCATCATCAAAAAATCTACAAACAATAAATGCTGAAGAGGGTGTGGAGAAAAGGGAACACTCTTGTACTGTTGGTGGGAACGTAAACTGATACAGCCACTATGGAGAACAGTATGGAAGTTCCTTAAAAAACTAAAAATAGAGCTACCATATGACCCAGCAATCTCACTACTGGGCATATACCCTGAGAAAACCATAATTCAAAAAGAGTCATGTACCACAATGTTCATCACATCACTATTTACAATAGCCAGGACATGGATGCAACCTAAGTGTCCATCGACAGATGAATGGATAAAGAAGATGTGGCACTTATACATGATGGAATATTACTCAGCCATAAAAGGAAATGAAATTGAGTTATTTGTAGTGAGGTGGATGGACCTACAGTCTGTCATACAGGGTGAAGTAAGTCAGAAAGAGAAAAATACTGTATGCTAACACATATATATGGAATCTAAAAAATATATATATTTCTGATGAACCTAGGGGCAGGACAGGAGTAGAGACGTAGAGAATGGACTTGAGGACACGGGGAGGGGGAAGGGTAAGCTGGGATGAAGTGAGAGAGTGTTATGGACATATATGCACTACCACATGTAAAATAGATAGCTAGTGGGAAGCAGCTGCTTCGCACAGGGAGATCAGCTCAGAGCTTTGTGACCACCTAGAGAGGTGGGATAGGGAGGGTGGGAGGGAGACGCAAGAGGGATGAGATATGGGGATATATGTATATGTATAGCTGAAACTCACACAACACTGTAAAGCAATTATTCTCCAATAAAGATGTTTAAAAAAATTGTTCGGGCCACATTATAAGATATGATCTTTGAAGTATCCGTATTTTCCTCAAATATCTAGGTATGGCAACTGGTTATTTTTACTTGCTGGCTTGTAGATTTTCTTGTTGCTCTAAGTCCATATTTTGCTAATTAATATGTCCACCTGGATACGTTATGACTTTCTTAAGATTAGAAACCAGAATACACATCTTTGTCTTTGCAATGTTTCTCTCTTTTAACTGTCCTCATCATTGAAGATGATGCTCCCGTTGTTCATTTCCCAGGGAAATGAACAGGGAAGCATCCAAGGGTTACTTTACGGTGATTTTCTTTTTATCTTCAGGCTCACTGAATCATTGCATCCTTGCTCTGCTTCCAGGCCTACAAGACGATTATGCCTGAGATTTTGACTATATAATAATAGATTCAAGATATCCAGGGTTTAGTTATAATTTGTATGTCATTCACTTAACTAAAAGGCACAGAATCTTATACTGACTTTCAGTTTTCATTTTGTCATATTAGGCCTGTCAAATTTGGGAAAACTATTACTTAGGTTTCATCTAGAACCATTTAGGTTGATTTGAAAAACAGATATATTCAAACCAATTATGGCACATAGTTTTTCCTTATTTTTTCACTCCCATGGCTCAGACCTACATTCAGGTGCCAATAATCTTAGAAGCATTTTATTAGTTTATTAAATGGCAAAGACAAGAATATGATAAAAACAGAATTTTTTAGTCACTATTTGGTAACTTAAAAACATGGCTCGTGAGGTTTATTTTACCTGTTCAAAGATTAAACTGAAAAAATAGCTCTGTCATTGTTTTTACACTGGCAGTGATCAACCACTGAGCCATGCTTGACCTTTATAAAGTAATTAGTTGAAATAAGCAAAAAGCACTTTCTAATTCTGAATTGGATGTTTAGGACCAATGGTAGAGCAATGTCTGTGATTAATGAAGGTGATCCCGACAATTATGGTTCACTATTTTTTCCTCATTCTTATGTTAAAATAACACTTAAAACCTTAATGGTGTCTTCACATAAACAAAGTTTAACCACTTCTTCATTCTTGTGGCATATTTTTATTTTTATTTATTTATTTTTTGCTGTACACGGGCCTCTCACTGTTGCGACCTCTCCCGTTGTGGAGCACAGGCTCCAGACGCGCAGGCTCAGCGGCCATGGCTCACGGGCCCAGCCGCTCCATGGCATGTGGGATCCTGCTGGACCAGGGCACGAACCCGAGTCCCCTGCATCGGCAGGCAGACTCTCAACCACTGCGCCACCAGGGAAGCCCTTGTGGCATATTTTGAAATGAAAAAATCTTTATGGTAGCTGCTGAAATTTAAAGGAGATGTAAATAGAAGCATGACTAAATAGCTGAAGAAGTAATCACTAGCTAAAAAATAAATCTTACTTAGTATGTAGCATTGCTAAAAACTGATAAAATTGGGGAGAATGGAAATTAGCTTACTATTGAAAAATATTATTTATTTAGTGATTAGACACATTCATCTGTGACCAATTTGCTTTTGGACTTTTCATTTAGAGACAGAAGCAAAATTTTAACATTCCTAAAATGTTGCCAGATAATTTGAAGATGAAAATTAGTCTAAAAATTAAAAGCCTGAATGATTAATAAAAATTCAAAAAGCCCAGGAAGGCTACAAAAGTATCTCAAGATTTTGCTGAAATTATCTGTTTTTCTCAGCCCAATTATATTAATTGTGCTTTGATAAATAAACAAAAATGCTCAGAGGCATACACAAATTTGCCCTTCATCAGCCCCAGGATGCACCAACATTATCATCCTCTCCACTACTTCTGAGACAGACTCACAGATTATATCTACCTATGAACACTGAATTCAGGCCTCAAGGCGTATATATATATATATATTTCTCAAGGTATATATATAAAAATATATATTTATCTATTTATAAATATATATATATTCCTCAAGGTCTCAGGAATTTCTAAGAATTCTGCAATATCAAACTTTGGAATTGGGTGGAAGTAGATAAGGATGACAAGGACTTGATAATGAGAGTTTCAAACAAATTGGTTTTCCCATGTATTGAATAATAAAGGGGAAGGGAGTGACGCAGTAACACTATAGGGAAGCAGGGTCTTGCAGGGAGGTGGAAAGTACAACAAGGCTAGGGTGAAGTAGTCCTCTTACGTATTAGTCTGCTATGTCTGCCATAATAAAGTACCACAAACTGTGTGGCTTAAACCACAGAAATTTATTCTCTTAACAGTTCAGGAGACTAGAGGTACAAGATCAAGATGTCGATAGGGTTGGTTCCTTCTAAAGAGTGTGAGGAGGAATTTGTTTCATGCCTCAACCCTAACTTCTAGTGATTTGCTGGCAACGACTGGCATGCCTTGGCTTGTAGAAGCATCACCATGATCTCTGCTTCATATGATGATCTCCCTATGTGCATGCATATTTCCCCTTTTTATAAGGATGCCCTTATAAATTCCAAATTTCCCCTTTTTATAAGGATGCCAGTCATATTGGATTATAGCCCACTCAGTACCCTCATTTTAACTTGATTACCTCTATAAAGACCCTATCTTCAAATAAGGTCACATTCCCAGGTACTGAGGTTAGGACTTCAACACAGGAATGTTGGAGGGATATAATTCCACCCATAACACATTACCTGGGCAAGGAGAGTATGATGGTGGTACTTAAGTAACTTAGCAAGAATGAGATTTCAAACAAATTAGAGAGAACAAATTATCCCTGTTCCTAGGTTCATTCATCCAACATCTATTTAGAACCTACTGTGTCCCAAGCACTGCACAACTGCTGGAATACAGTAATGATGGACTTTCATGACCCTGCCCACTTGACCCTTATAGTCCAATGGCTGAGTCTCTGATTTTCAGAGACAGTGTAGTTATAGTCACAGGCAGAGTCATAAACAAAAATACCTTCAGGTGCCTGTCATAGAATGTAGTGAGTCAACTTCATTAGATATAACAAACCACATTGCAAACTCAGTGGCAACTGGCAACTGAAACTCAGTCTCGGGGTGAGGGAGACAGAGCAAATGGAGTGGGCTGTGGCCCTGGGGAATGCCCAGTGTCTAAAGCAAGGCATCCCTCCTGGTTGCTGATGCATGGGCTATGGTAGAGTTTTGACATATGCTACAATTTTTCAAAAGATATCAGAAATCTTTATTTTTATATAAAGTCACTTGCTTTTTGTATGTTGACATGTTAAGCAGTCATCGAAAAAGCGTCTGCTGGTGCAAGTGATATTGCTTTGCTGATTTACATCCTCAGCTTAGAAAGAATACATCATCTGGAGTCTGATGGCACAACAGTTGTAATTCCCAGTTGTATCAAGAGGGGAACTTAATGGTCTCTTTTTAACCCTCTGCCCAAAGTAAATGGAGTGTGTTCCAGTTGGTTTGGAGAAGACCACAGACAAGGGCTGTTCTGCTGACCTTATCAGAGGAAGATGGCAGACAGGAGAGACAGATCAGACTGTCAAAGGAAGGTGGTTTGTATTTCCCAGGAGGGTAGAAATCACAGTCAGAGGCCAGCATTCCTTATGATATATCATTGCCTGCAGCCAGCATCTAGTCACGTTAACGAACTGAGATATTTTCCGAGGTGTATATGTAGGACTTGCCTTAAATAGGTTAATAACACCCCCATAGCCACTAAACTCTTGTCTTTTTTCCCCATCCATGAAAGTCTGCACATGTATAAACTTTGCTTGATTTGCAGAGTCTCCAAACAATTAGGGGTTTTTTTTGACATGCTAATATACAAATTTTGCAAAGTGTCTATTTTTTTCACTTCTGGCTAAAAAAAACTTGCTTATTTAAAGTGGATTCAGAATGTCTCATGCTTGTTTTGGCAGCACAGATACTAAAATCAGAATGTCTCCATTATACAAATATACTGGTTATAGATGTGTTATAACTTGAGACAAAATTGTTTTGCATAACAAGGCAAGAATCCAGCCATTCCAGCTTTCCTTTTGTGTACATTTCTGGAAGGAACATAAACCTGGGGAACCAAAGAGATGAAAAACCCTCTGAGAAAAGGGTTGGAGGTTGTAATGACCCATCTTTTACCCCATTGTGGCAGAGTCAGGAAAAATGTTGAAGTGGAGACAACACATGAGTTGATGGGATAAGTAACTTTGGGAAACAGTAGGCTTTCCTCTGGACAATCCGGTTGGAAGCCATAGGGTATGTATCAGTGTAACTAGGCAAGTGCTTCTCAGCATCCCTTTACCCTGTTTAATATTACCTGTGCCGCTGGTAATATGTGGACTAATGTCTCATTACACTTGTGTATAAAATATGTGCCAGAATTCAGCTGCTGATTTGAATGAATCTAAATAATGGAATGAGGGGGCTTCCCTGGTGGCGCAGTGGTCGGGAGCCCGCCTGACGATGCAGGGGACACGGGTTCATGCCCCGGTCCAGGAAGATCCCGTATGCCATGGAGTGGCTGGGCCCGTGAGCCATGGCCGCTGAGCCTGCGCGTCCAGAGCCTGTGCTCCGCAACGGGAGAGGCCACAGCAGTGAGACGCCCGCGTACTGCAAAAAAAAAAAGAGGAAAAAAAAAAAAAATGGAATGAGGTAGTACACAACCAAGGTCCATTTCAGTGTGATCTGTATGTCTCAGTGTTTTAGCAGATTAATAGCTTCCTGTGGAAATTGTTTCATTTAAGTGTTTTCATCAGAATTTGGATGTAATTTTGTTTTTACCAAATGGCAATAAGAACTTTATTGGAAACTGCATTTACTTTCCATCTTATATCAGTTAATCCCTTCACAAATATCAGTGCAAATGAGCTAAGTTTCCCAGCAATGATGTAGTGAAGAAAACAATTCATTACATGGCGATTGCACAGCTGGTAATAGATTAGTTGCTGTAGAAGATGAAAAACATACTGATGCCCACGCACACCTGACAAAAACTAAGAGATAACTCTGGCTTCAGGGATTTCAAAATATAATTTGTACATCAAGAGGTAACTTCAAGAAACATCTAGAGACAAGTGAAAGATAATATACAATCAATTAAATAATAGAATGCATGTTGCAGATTTGAATTGCTTTTTGAATTTCTGGGCGCTAACAAAAATCATGAGCTGTGTTAATCAGAGGAAGTATCGTAAAAGAGATGCAACTTGAGCTGTGCCTTGAAAAAAGTAGAAAATTTAGGTTGCAGGGGATTTGGGACACTTAATGCTAGGTTGGAAGTGTGTACAGGGCAGTAGGGAGGAGACCCCAAGTACAAGATGGTGTTTCATTCTGAGTCATTATGTGAGTTACAATAAGAGACAAGGCGAAACAGAAATATCAGGCCAGTTGATATCCCAGGACCCAATTCAGCAAGCGATAGTTGCATCAAGCCTTCATGTTTCCTTGGTCTCTTCCAATCTATAACCATTTCTCAGTCTTCCCTTGTTTTTCATGACCTTGACATTTTACAGAGTCACAACCAGTTTGAATTTCTCCTTGAAAAGTCTTATAATAAAGAATTTTGTTTGTAATGACCAGGCAAAAAAACATAATCATTTTGTAAGCATAATTCATTAAAAAATGCTAACCAAATTTCATGGTTTGAGGAGAGGTGGATAGTAGTTTGTAACGTATGGCTTAATGCCCTCAAGTGTATAATGTGAAAACTCTTACCTATCCTTCCATTTCTGGGGGAATATGAGCTGTCTCAGGATGTAGGGTGATTTGTCTATTGGTGGCTTGATGGATCGTAGAGATATTGAGGCTTGTATGAGAGAGGGTGTGACCATACAAGGAAAAGTAGAGAGAGAGTGTGTGTGTGTGTGTGTGTGTGTGTGTGTGAGAGAGAGAGAGAGAGAGAGAGATTGGAGTCCAGTCATTGGAAACTGAACCCAGAAGAACACTATGTACAACAAGGGCTCGACTGAGCAGTTGTGCACATCAGAGGGACCTCTCTGGGTAGTCTGGGGTAAAAATGGAGCCTGACAGAGTGTTTCCTTGATCCTCGCTTCCATTCTTCTCTCCCTGCATCCCTTTCTTCCTTCTGACCTTGGGTCCAGGGACCAAACTGTTTACTCTTCTCAGCTCCTGACACACTCCTCCATGCAATGAGCCTCCCCCCTTTGTTCTGTTCTTTGCTCTTGGTTCATGACACCTATTTTCATTCCCTCCTCACATAGGGACCGATTATCTGCTGTACATCCTTGAAATATATCTTTTAAAACTAAATAATGCTGTATGCATGCATTTTCAAACATTCATATGTTATGGTATCATAGCCTGGAGCCCCCCTGCACCCTCTGCCCAGACCACAACCTGAGACAAGGGCTTACATGCAGAGAGTTAACTTTGGTAAGTAATCCCAAGGAAAAAGGGTGAAGGGTGTGTTCAAAAGTATCTTATTAGGATGGTTGTCATTGTGGGGCAGCGGGGCTTGATCCTGCTAGGAACCCTCTGAAGAGCCATATAGATGGTGCCTCAGAATTGTCTGCCCCAAAGGTGGGAGAGAGGAGGATTTATCCAACTGATGCTTTATGCCTTTGGTCAAACTTTGCCCTGTGCTATATTTGCATATGCATCATCACCACTGAGCAGGTTTCTATAGGCGTCCCATGTGATACTCTAGGGCAGAAACGAAAGGCAGGCAGTGCAGTTGAGGCAATATATGGGAATAAAAATTAGGAGAAAATGTTGTGAAGTGAGGCACAAAAGATGTCTGACACAAGAGATGTCTATATTGTATAAAATACATGTTGTGGTCTCTCCTGCTTTGTTAAATGAATACTTTTTGTTAATGCGCTACAAATGGGCTTCCTTACTGTGTCTGTTGCACAGAATACTGTACCATCAAGTTCCTACCTGTGAACAGAATCCACTCTCACTTCTTCAACAAAAAGGAATTCACTGGTTACCTGGAGTAACAGACTCAAGTTTAGAGTTTAGGAATATGAGGGTGGGTGGGAGTTGCCTTGGACAAAGTACGTCTACCTTCATAGTAGGGCTAGACCACCCTCCGTTTGTCACACCCCATCTAGGCCTCAGGGAATTTGCTTTAACCTTCCTATTGACCCTGTTATTTACTTGAATTACCTAGAAGTCATGATGTGAAGGGGGATAGAGGCTGTCTGCCTGTAAATGTCATCCACCCACTACCTTAGCCAGCTAGATACCTACCCTGATGTTGCCATACCAACTAGTCTGGGCTAGGCTGCTGACATTGCTGTGTGTCTGCTTTGCATGGGAAATGGGTGGGCAGTGATCCACCCAAGACATTTGAGGGGAAAAAAGACCTTAACTAAGAAAGTACCGCTCACACTCAGACTGTTCCTGAAAGCCCCCTTTTGCTCTTGTACTTCAAAATCCTCTATTTTCCTAGAGTTTTCTTGTCATTTAAAAATATTATATTCTCAGAACTACCAACATCCCCCTTGATCCTGCGCATCTTTGGGTTTGGGTTTGGGTTCAGAAGAGTGAACAAACTGCCTGTGTTTTTCACTATCTTGTCAAGGACCCTTGATGTTATTTTCTTCATTTAATTTTAGGAAGATGATAATGATGATTGCTTGTTATTGACCATTCTGTTTCTTTGGACCTGCTTCTTCATCCCTAAGTTTTTCTCCTCAGGTCATATGTTTGACATAATTACTTTAAAATCCTTTATAACTGTTTTCCTTGTTATATATTTGTATTCCTTTATTGTTTATTACACACCCCTCCACCTTCCCCAAAGAAATTCCTTTATCAGATCTTGGATTGATTTCATATTTCATGACAGTGATTTTAGGGTTCATAGACTGAATCATAACTTCATTTATTTCAGACTCATAAATCACTATTACTAAGGTATATTTGAAGAACTGAAACACTTTTATTGCAAATCTGAGTGAAAATACGGGCCTCTGGATTGCCCTGGAATATGGATGAGAACCAACCATTTAGGAACAAATATTCTGGCTGATAACAGACAGCCAGCCAAACGCAGCCCCTGATAAAGATAAATAACCTGTACTCAGGGAAATTTTTTGCATCATTAAACATGGTGAGCATATTAGCTAGCAGGGGGTGGAGCTGAGTCCCCAAAGAGATAAATCTAAATTATGTGCACTGCAGTGATCATAACAGTAATGTACCATCTTGGCTAACTAGCTGACATCAATGGGGAAGGGAATTTCAGATTTAAATGAACCAAACTGAAAAGCATTTCAGTGCACATACAGACTAATTGGAGCATATTCATGAACTTTTCAGCCCTATTATGCCTCTTTTTTTTTTTTTTTTGACTGGTGTCAAGTACAAAGAGCTTAGAATTTTCCTGTCAAACCTTGCATCTTTGTTTCTTCTTTTCACTTTCTTATGTAGCTTGATTAATTACTCTCCAATTTGCTCTCCATTAATCTCCCTCCTGCAGAGTTGTGTCAGTACTTGCCAAAATCCCTTTTTTTGTGTGCAACTAAGATGGATAATGTAAGTTTAGTGACACTTCTCTTAAATGAGTCAATAAAGTAGTCATTTATTAACACTGTACTTTTGAAACAGAATATTCCAAATTCAGAGTTAAGAAGTACTGTTAATTACTTCAGAAGACACATCTTATTGATATAAAACCAATTTGAAAAACCTGAGAAAGCTTTATGATGACTGAATTTGATTTTACTCTCTGTTATTTGTGTTGGACAATTGCTTGATGGTAAGACATGTACCTATATTCCAAAGTCACAATGTCTGATTTTCTTCCATTCAGTTCCCTTTGCGCCTCTATGAAGTTGTAATACTATATTGGTAAATGGAGAAGAAAAACACTATTGGTTGAGGGATAAATTAGCCAATATTTAAAGATATGTTTTTCCATATTTCAGATAAAGATAATTAAGTGAACTCCTGCTAGACCATAAGATATATATGATCATGTTTGTGTTATTTGTAGTCATTGTGCCAATCAGTGTACAGCACAATTATGGAATAGTTAGGTGCTTAGTAAATATTTGTTGAATAGATGAGTAATTTTCAAAAAGGATTTTTTTTGTCAATGATAAGGGACAATTTATGTGAACTTGGAGATAGTGAGGGGAGTAGCCGTCAAAGTCGACTTTTAATATTAATCAAAGAGAAATTTATTTGAAACAGATACCATCAAGCCATTTTTATGGACTGACTTTTCACACATTTGTGGCTAAGCCACTCATTTTCATTATTAAGGTTTATTTATTAAAGGCAAAATACTAAAATCGCCAGTCATAGAAAGATTATCTAGAGACAACCCGGGCTTAAATGGTATTTCAACCACTTGCTGTAGAATAATCTCAGTCAATCCTTCAACTTCTTTCTGTTTCATTTGACTTGTTTAAACATTAGTGGCAGGACGCTTCGCGCCTGGGGTTGTTTTGAGGGCTAAATGAAGCAACCTATGTGGTGGTACCTAGCACAGTACCCAGAAGGCAACGGCTACACATCGCTTCCTTTCTTGCAACTTCCCTGCTCTTGCCAGGGCAAGACAGCATCTTCTAAATCATAACCTTTTATTTATAACATTCAGGGTTCCTGTAGATAATTAATATGTCTTTATATTTAATTATTCTTAATTTTAAAATATGCTAGAAACACAGCTGTAAGAATACTAAAGCATAGAGCAGGAGCTGGCCATATTGAAAATTGAAGATTTAAAGCCTAACTTTGCTATCAAATGTTTTTCTTCTAGAAATGACAACTTAACCTAATCTTATGTTCTCCTCATTACTGAGTAGACTACTTCTTTCCAATTCTTCTGAAATCTGTTACAAATCTATTCATGATTCCAGGGCCTTGGCCTTTGGCAGTTTCTCTTTTACCTTTCTGATCTCTAGGAATTTTGGGATGTCTCAACAACAGAGAGTGCCGACCTATAATGGAAAGTGTTAGTTATGCTCTCCTGCCAGCTTATATATGTCTACAAAATGGGGAATCTTAACAACATCTATGCTTTTCCTCCTGACTTTCTTTTAATAAGAAATCCTATTTACTGCCTCTCTGCCTTTAACTCTCCTTTTCCCTGAGTGCAAATGCACAGTCATATGAGAAGAAAACTAAGCAAGTTGCCCGCCTTCATAGCAAGATCTCTCCTCTTTCTAACCTGACCTTTTCTACCAGGTTCCCCTATAAGGTAGTCAAATTGAATATTTTAAGATGCATTTGTACCTATCTAGGCTGTTAAACAGAAAGTTAAAGAGGTTTTATTTTTAAAAGGTGTAAGCAGAAGGGTCCAGTTTGAGGCAAGGAATTCAAAGTTAGCAAATGGAATTATTGTGACTCAGTTACTTTGCTCTGGCCAGATGTACTCTGAGTAAAAGATCTAGTTTGTCTATTTATTTATCCAAAAAACGTCAGTAAAGAAGTCAGATGTATTAGAATAGTTTTGTTTTTTTTTTCTTTAACTTTGGTCTCAAGAGATCTAGCCCAAGTATAATAAGACCTTAGAGACTTAGAACAGGAAAAGATTATTAGGGAGGCAAAGTTCATGGGGGATGGGAGTGGTCTTAGCTCAGTTCAACTTAGGCAATTTTAGGGCTACCTGTTTAATACCCAGCACAATAATCACATGAACAGTACCCATCTTTTGGGTTCTTAGTTCAGAACTAGTTTTGGTTTGCTTGCATCTACTTATTACTGCTTTGGTACCTCCTTATTCCCTACGGCTGTTCTTATCCTAGCCTTGCCTTGTATGAAACAGTGGCCCTCAATGTCCATTGATGGTGACCCTGGTTCTTCTCTACCTCCTCACCCACCCTCTATGGCCCCTGGGTGTAAACCCCTTCCCAGGGCTCATTTGGGGATTTATTTTTGTTCTCTTGATTTGAGAATCAGTAGACTGTGGTGATTCAGAAGGAGATTTGCTTTCTCTTTCTCTCGGTATTGAAACTGTAAGAAAGGCATGTAAAATATTCTTCTTCACAGAAAGTCATTTATGAATTAGGAAGTCATGTAGAGTACTGGTGGAGTCAGGGAGAAGTTTGGTCTCCTTATGCATATTGTTTAATATCCTAGTTTTAAATAATAAGTTGAAAAATACATTTCTCATATCTTTGCTACAAAAACCTCTGATAGAGCCACAAAGTGCATTGCATTCTATGTTACATTCTAAGAGATAACTCCTTGCATAACAGAAATGATCGACTACATCTGCTATCGTTAGTTTGATTATTTTTTGACAACTTATTTATAAATTTTTCTTTTTTTGTTTCCACCATCCTTAATTTGGTCCTTTGTTATCATTACACTCATTTTCCTTTTATTTCAGTAGGAACTGTAAAGAGCATTTTAAGAATCAAATTATTTGAAGAAAGAAAGAATATAGAACAAGAGCAGACTTTCAGAAATTTACATTGTTTAAACATTGCATAACGCTGGGGCAAAAGTTGTAGTCAGCCAGGTCTGGGTTTAAATCTTGCCACAGAGAGAGATTAAATAATATGATAATTACAGTTGGTTTGCTTGAATTACATACAAAACATTGTCCACACACTGCATTTTGTTTTGGTTGTCTCGTAAGATTCTTTCAATGTTATTATATTTAATCTGTAACGCTGTTCCATCTGCTTTCCTCTCTTAAAAACATTACTTATTAAAGTTATTTATACAGTGTCATTAGCATAATAGCTAGTATAGAGTAAGCACTCAACATAGTAGCTAATGCTATTGTTGTTATTTGTTATTACGATATTTCAGAATATGAACTATACTTGCTTGAAATTTGTTGTAGTTCATGGATCTGAGGGCTGGTGTCTTTCAACCATTCTGGAAAATTTTCAGCCATTATCTACTCTGCTTCCATTCATTCTATTGCTTCCCTCTAAAATTTTAATGGATGTATGTTAGACATTCTCATTTTATCCTTTATGAATCTTAAGCTCTATTTCACATTTTCCAAGTTGATCTCTCTGTGCTGCATCGAGCATAATTTCATCCACTCTGGCCCACTTCACTGATTGTTCATTTCAGTGGAATTTCCTGTCATCCTATGTAATAAGTTTCTAATTTCAAATTTCTAGAAGTTTTATTTATTTCTTCTATAAATCTCCCTGGTAATTTTTGATAATTATTACATAATTATTTGTATTTTCAATTCTTTCTTAGTTTTTTAAAGATATTGAATATACTTCGTTTATAGTTTGTATTTGATAAATGCTATATTTGTATATATTTTATACCTGGTTTTGTGGATTGTTGTTTCTACTGACTGTTGCTCATGGTATCTTGTTTAATCATATATTTGGTTGTATATTAATTTACTTTCTGAGAGCTTCTGTCTACTGGAAATTTATCTGTTGGGAATTATTTGAAAACTGCATTTTTGTTACTTTCTTCCTGAGGGAAGTTTTTACTTGTCAGCTGCTACTACCAAAATATGTCTGTTTTTAGTTAAAATATTAACTTGTGTTTTATTTCTTTGGACCTAGTAAACAGAATGACTATAATGACCAGTAATTTTCAGCTGCGGGTAATTTTGCCTTCACAGGATTCATTTGGCAAAATCCAAGACTTTTTGGTTATTATAACTGGTTGGGGGGAAGGGTGCCACTGGCACCTAGTGGGTAGAGACCAGGGATGCTCCAAATATTCTATAATGTACAGGACAGTTACAACAAAGAATTATGTGCCTCAAAATGTCACTAGTCACTAATCAGAGGCTGAGAACCTGTTCTAGGTCAAATAGGACTTGGAGGTGCCTCAGGGCAGCCAATGGCTTCAGCTTACTGCCCTGGACTCTTATTTCTGCTTTGTCTTTGGGATTTTTCTGGAAAGTTTATCCATGCTCTTAAAAGGACTTAATTATTTTAATCACTTTAAAACTTTTAGTTTTGAGATGATCTTGTCTGTTACTTTGCTTGACCTATTTCTCTCCTCTTTCTTTAGTGGCTACAGAGTGTTTTGTTGACAGTCTGTGTGATATTTTATTCGATTAGGCTTTAGTTATGGACCTTAAGGTAGTTTTAAATCAATTACATACAATGCTCCAGTGAATGTCATGTTGTCTGTATGAGAATACTTCTTCAGAATATATGTCTAAGAGTATAAATGCTGGGTATGTGCATTTTAAATTTTGATAAATATTGCCATATTCTCCACATAGGATTTATGAGTTTACCCTCCCTCTGGCATTATATGTAACTATTCCTTACACAGGTTTAAATGCAAACTGATTGAAAAGTGGACCTCATGATACACAGATATAAAAAGAATGAATCTTCATAGAACTATCAGTCATACTCAACAATTATCAGGATTTTGCCACCTTTGTTTCAGTGATCTCCCAGCTCTTGTTTATTTATTTTTGTTTTCCTTTTTTCTTTTTTTCAATGCTGAAGTATTTAAAAAAGATTCAAACATCATTTTACTTCATTCTGTACTTCAGCAAGCATCTCTATAACATGTGGATATTTTATTGTATAACCACAATGCCATAATCATGACTAATGAATATTTATTGCTCCATATCATCTATTAAAAAGTAATTTCTTTTTATTATCTGATATTTCCCCAACTGTGAGAAAACATTGCCCGTTTATAATTGGTTTGTTATTCGATTTATACAAGGGCCACCCATTACATTTGGTTTTGATGTCTCCTAACTCTCTTTCAAATTAGAACAGTATGCTTTCCTTTTGACCCACTGACATTGGCTTATAGAAAGTGGATCATGTGTCCTATGCAGAGTCCTACATTCTGGATTTCTCTGCTTGCTTCCTTTTGGTGTTCATCTGGTTTTTTCCTCTAGAGAAAAATTAACACCCAGCATAAAATTACACTTGGGCTCAACAGGTTGGCAATGCTTCATATTGCATCAAAATAAGAGGCATACAAAGCTGCTTTGGCCGCTTCCTGTGATCATCAGACTGCTGACCAGTGGACTCAGCTCATCACAGCCTGATCCCTCCTTTGTAAAATTTCTCATTCACATGTAATCCAACAACTTCATCCATGTGATATTGCTTGAATAATTTATTTTATGATGAATTGCAGAATGGTAATTTTAAAAATTCTACCTTTCCTTCCTCAAGTTTTAGTTAGAATTCTTCAATAAAGAATAACTTTCCCCACCAATTAGGGCTAACTAATTTCCCTGAGGTACACTTCATAGAAGAAGGTCAGAACAAATTATTTCCTTTTAACTGCCTATGTTCAGACTAAGGATTTGGGGCCCTACTTATTTCTAGTGGTGCTCTATTCGTGTTGTTTAAATTTTAGGTTTTCTCTCTCCCTCTTTTTTTTTTGGCCACGCCCCACAGCTTGTGGGATCTTAGTTAGTTCCCTGTGCCCTTGGCAATGAAAGTACAGAATCCTAACCACTGGACTGCCAGGGAATTCCCTCTCCCTCTCTCACTGAGGGGACTGTCAATAAGAACTTTTGAGGTTTTATATTTTTTGTGCTCCGATCATTTACATTCATTACTGTCTTTCAAGCTCAGATCGTTACATACTGGCCAATGGTAGACCCTTCAGATTGGCCCTGTGTCTGTCTGCCACGGGCCATTTAGTCCTTGATGGTTTCATTGCTTCCTGGCACAGCCAGGTGTACCAGGTACCTCTTGTATATTTTCTGCCCCAGACCTGAAATCAGCTATTAATCGTTGCAGTTTTTATTTTATTTCTCATGTTGAAAGACTAGCACATTTTCATAGGCGAGTCATTTGTATCTTTTTTCTAAACTGAATATTTGCCTATGTTTTCCCTAAAGGGTTGTTGGTATTTTTCTAATTGATTTATAGGAATATTTTTTAATAGTAGAAAATTAGTCTTTGTGACATGAATTACAAATATTAGCCATATTTACTTTTGTCATTTGACTATTTAGGGTGCTTTTATACCTTATATTTTTTGATTATAGTCAAATTTATCAATTTTTTCTTTTTATGGCATCTGTTTTTTAAGTCTTATTTAGCAAATTCTTTCCCAATCTTGGATTATTTAAAAAAATGTTTTCTCCAATTATTTTGGAGGTTTTCTTTTTTAACTTTTTAATAATCTGTGGTCACCTGGAATTTATTTTTGTTTAAGGTGTGAGACATGGGTCCAATTTATTTTTTCTCATATGGCTAGAAAGTTATCTCTATACGATTTATATTCAACCTATCTTTTCCTCGCTGATTTGAAATATTCAAATTTATTGCCAAAATCTGTTATGGAATTTGTATTCTGATCCACTGATTTGTCCCATTCATGTAGCAGCAGTAGATACTTTATAGTATGTTTTATTACCTAATAGTTCTAGATTCCTTTCTACATTATTTTTGCAGAATTTCCATGGAGAATTTTGCTTATTAATTTTTCCATTTCAGTATCCCTATTTGCGAAGGAAATGCATTGGCATTTTTGTTGAGATTTTGTTAAATTTATACGTTAACAAAATTGTTAAATTTATAGGTTAACCAGAGAAGAACTGATATCTTTGGGATGTTGTCATCTTATCTAAAACAATGTGTGACTTTCCACTCTCCAATTATTCAAGCTTATTCAAGCTTTTTCTGCCACTTGTTAGAAATTTCTGCCACTTTTTCTGCCACTTGTTAGAAATTTCACCATGTGGAACATACAGAAGTTTCACTTGTTTTGGGGTATCAGTTATAGTATGGACTCAGCTGTTATTATAAACAAACAAGTTATTATAAACAAACAAGTAAAGAAACAAACAAAACAACAAGATAAATTTATTTTTATGTAACATTTCAGAGCTCAATGAGATCATTCAGAGACCCAGATTGCTTCTCTCTTATTGTTCCACTATCCTACAGAGTGTTACTTTTGTTCTTGTGGCTAAAGTCAGTTTACTAGCATTATATCCATCTTTAAGACTACTGGAGAGGAAAGAAAAAGGTTTAGAGTCTCTAAGGAGATTGTCATATTATTTTTGCTCACTCTTATTGGCCTCCAAAATAGGTATATAGTGCACTTAGCTGAAAGAAATTCTTGGTCATGGCGTGTCCAGGTGGACAAACTTGTGTACAACAAATCTCAGGGAGTTCTATTATTCACATAGAAGGGGAGAGTGAATATGGGGGAGATAATTAGTTGTCTTTGTAAATTTCATCTTTTTAGTTGCTATGAAAATAGTTTCTTTTCTTCTAATATGTCTTCTAAATGACTGTTGTTTTAAATATGAAGGTTATATTCTGCCAATTATTTTTTGCCAAGCCACCTCCTCATGGAATTATTTTATATTTTACAATAGAGTTGATTTTCTTGAATTATCCTGATTGACTATCATCTGTAAATAATTGTGATTTTGTATACTCCTTTATAATTCTTATCCCTCTTATGTGTTTCTATTATCTAATTGCTTTGGCCAGTAACTCCAGACCAATTTTAAACATAGTGGAAATAAAAGATATCCATATTGTGTTTCTGATTTTAATGGAAAAGATTTCAATGTTTCCCTATAAAACATGATGTCTGCTTTTAGGTCAAATCTGATATTATCATACTAAGATATGTATTATATTATTAGAAAATATATAGCTATACCTATTTTATTAAGAATTTTGGTCTTATCAAGACTGTGCTGAATTTTATTAGATGACTCTTAGGCTTCCATAAAGGTAATAGTATAAGTTTTCACTTTAAATCTGTTATTAAGGAAAATAAATTTAACGCTGAACTTCCTTGTATTCCTATTCCTAAAATAAACCACACCTTACTATGGAAAATTATTTTTTACTTCCTGTTCTATTGTTTATTAATATTTTGTTTAGTGTTTGGCAACCATACCTGGAAGCGAGGATGATTTGAAAATTCTTTAATTCTTTTCTTCTAAAAAGATCTTGGAAGTTTTCATTATTTTTCTGTGCCCTGGATCACTTTAAATCACATTAGAGTTATCTGTTCCTCTGGTCTTTCCTTTGAATCTGTCTGGGCCCAGTACAATAGGGATGTGCTAATGTTTTCTATTCCTACAGAGACCTTCTCTTCTGTGATATTTTTCTAACTTATGTTTTCCAAGAAATAATCTTTTTTATCCTGGTTTGTAAATTTATTTATAACAACTAAACACTTTAATATTTTAAGGTTCTTTTATTTTCTTGTGTCTAGCATTATTTTTGTATAATTATTTTCTATTTTGCATATTTGTGTTTTCTCACTTTTTTTTTCACTAGATATTTAGTGTCAGTCTACTCTGTACATATGTGTGTGTGTGTGTGTTTACAGTCAGCTCTTGGATTTATTTATTAGCTTTTGTCATTTTTTGGAGTCACTTTATTTTGGGTATTTCTCTCAAATATAGCATGTAATTGCTATTTGCTTTCTAGTCTGATCTGTGAGTCTATTTTAATGAGTAAGTTGATCTCATTTACATTTTTGTATGAAGTATATATATTCTGCCTTAGGTTTGTTGTCATATTTTTATGTTATGCTTTCTGAATAATGACAGAACTCATTTCTGTTCATTTTTTCCTTCTTCAGTGTTTATCTTCATAACTTCAAATAAATGTATAGCTTTCGATTTATCAACTTATTATTTGATTTACCAACTAAAACATCTTGACCTCCCCCAGCTCTAAAAATCGTAGTTTTCCCTTTGCCTTCCCATTTCTGCTTCGTTAAGATATATTACATTTTTATTCTCTTCTCCAACCACAATTCTCACATTTGATTTGATCTTAGTATTACTCTTAAATTGATTCAGTGCTCACTGCCAGACATTTTGACATAGTTTTTCCATTTATCACTTTGTTGGTTGAAATTTATTTTCTATTTAATTTCATTTTCAAAAGGATGTTTGTAAATACTTGTGTCTTTTCATTTTATTTGAAAAACCGTTTGCCTAGGAATATAATAATGAAACCTTCTTTTTTGAATATGTCACAGAAATTGCCCACTCTCTTTTCGTGCTGTTAGGGAAAATCTAATACAAGTCTTTTTTTTTTTTTTTTAAATTTTTTTCAAGTCTTTTAT